>NC_072779.1:8747004-8968791 GCF_022539595.1 Amphiprion ocellaris
TCGAATGGATTCTGGCCAACCAAATGTTTCATTTACACTCAACCTGATTATTGATTCCGAAGCAAGAAAACACTGTTTGAAAAAGTCTGTCTGTGGAAAAGCGATTGCATGTTTGCCAAGTTCTGTTTGTGTGCATCTTTCCCTCCTGCATGCGGATTTTTCACAAACCTGGGCCAATGCTGAAAACTATTTTTGAAAATCATCCATAAAAAAAAGTGACAAATAGTTACTTTTTGTCGCATACAGCTCAAAACATTGATTTCTTTTCCACCTAGTATCAACGCAAATGCAGGAAAATCAGATTTTAGTCATAGTGGCTTGCTAATTTGTAAAATTCTGGTCACAGTTGGACACGATTATAAGTCAAATATTCAAAGTTAGAAAAAGCATCAGTCGTTTATTTTAATTCCTTTCTACAGGACTTCAATTAATATCATTCAATGCATTTAACACTGATGATAAGAGTATCTCCTTTTAAATGTTAGCTAGAAGAAAAAAACTGTGTTTGCTGCACACATCACATTCCAAGTGATGCAAAAAAATGCACCAAATGTAAATACAGGTCAGTTAGACTTGCATTACACCACATTAGCAAGTGCAAATCTGATGCATCTCCAGCTCACAAACTAAAATAAACTTTACAGTGGAGTGTTGGCCAGAAAGCTCCCATAAACACACAAACACACATGCACAGACAAGCAGCTTTTGGTCGTTTGCTGCAGTTTTAATGCACATAAAGATACCCAGACTCCACCAAATGAAATCTTAAGACGCTGCACTGTCCTATTATTTTGTCCCCTTTGGGTGACGTGACTCTTGGTCCCCCTTTCCTTGATTTTCTAGCTGATTACGCCGCATGCCATCCGGGTGCAGACGCCTCCCAGACACATCCCAGGGGTCGTAGAGGTCACTCTGTCCTACAAATCCAAACAGTTCTGCAAAGGCACACCAGGAAGGTTCATATACACAGGTAGGTCCACGCACATATTTTTGATTGAAGTTTTGCTGTTATTTTGTGCGGTCATTTTTCTTTCCTGGTCTTTAGAAGTGTGTGTTATATGAGAGTCTTTGCATGTGTGTGTGTGTGTGTGTGAGAGAGAGAGAGAGAGAGAGAGAGAGAGAGGGATTGTGTGTGCATGTGTGTGTGTGAATAGCATCTATAAGCTGCAGTTCACTCTCAGGCCAGACAGTGTTGAACTAATGACTGTAGATTAGTCAACATTAACGACCGACACTCGTTAGAATGCTGCCATAATCAGAGGCTCGTTAAAAGCAGCTACAATTAAACAGTCTGCTCTTTATGGCCCTCCATACTGAAACTATTAGTGAAATCATCCAGAACACCCAGTTTACCAACACACACACGCTAAACACGCACATGCAATGTTGAGTGTGCGATTCCTTGTTGACTGTGAATGAGCGTTTTCCTGCGAAGTTGAGCAGAGATGGAGAAGCAGAGGAAAGAAAAAGAAAGTGTGTGTGTGTGTGTGTGTGTGTGTGTGTGTGTGTGTGTGTGTGTGTGTGTGTGTGTGTGTGTGTGCTCATTTAGTTTGCACATACATGAGGAAATGGATGGAGGTGATGTGATGTCTGGTATTGATCCGCTCAACATGGCTCCATCACACCATAACGATGACGTCATTCATGGAGAGACAGGAAAAATAATGAGCTGCTGTAGAAACTATCAGAGAACGAGACCAAAGATAAAGAGGAGGATTTAAAGCTGATCAATGAAGATGAAAAAACTTCAGATTATTAAACTGTCTGTTTTACTTTCGGTGTTAAGTTCATGGGAGCTTGAACATCTCCTGATAAAAATGCAAAATGATAAGACAACTTGTGCTTGAAGTAGTCACTTCTTTTGAGTACGACTTTAACAGCTTCAATGTGATTTGAAACATGTATGAATTGAATTTAACATGAAGTCATTCTTGATTGGAGCAGCATGTAAACCCTCTGAACCCCATGTAGTGTTTTTTTTTTTTGCCCCTGTCACATTTTTACTCAGTGTGGGCTCATTTTTTATTGCGATATAAAGTCCTCCACCTCTATGGAAACAACACAACCATGTCTCAAAGTAGACAGAACTCAGATATGTCTTATGTGTATCATGGCCCAGGTATGTTGCCATAAATTATAAGACAGAAAAAAAAAATGGTGAATTTTTTGGATTATTTATTTTTGAAAAAAAAAAAGCTGTTACTAACACTGTAGAAAAATGGTGGCTCTGCAACTATATATATTTTACTGCTTACATTTTTGATTTGTTTCCATACTTGTCTCCACTAAAGCACAGCCTGCAGTTCAGCCGAGTTTAGGCAGAAAAGTTGCAAATTTTTATCACGTTACTGTTGATTGCAATTGAGTAAAACACGGCTTCAAAGTTGTGCTGAAGAGTGCAGAATGAAATGCTGAGACTGGTTAGAACAAACAGGTCATTTTTGATTTTTTTTTCCTTACTTGTCTCCTATTTCCACCACTTAAGGTAAAAAAGTTGCTTATTTTTATCATGTTACTGTTGATGGCAGTTGAGTAAAACGTGGCTTCAAAGTTGTGCTGAAGAGTGCAAAATTAAATGTTGAATCTGGTGAGAACAAACAGGTAATTTTTGACATTTTTTTAAAAAATTAGACATGTAGAATATGTTTTTGCAGTTTCTGGCTCTGATTAATGATTTTGATGATTTGCTGCTGGCAGGGTTTGGTGTTCAAAGAATTGATCAATGTTAAAACAAGCTCAATATGTAAGCTGTTTTGGGAAAACATGAATAAAATGTTGCCTGTAGTGATTAATATGATATGCTAACATGTATTGTAAGAGATCTGGATCGAGACAATCGTTCCATCTATGGGAACTCGTTCAACATTGTAAAATGCGGGGAAAAGGACTGCTGTGTTGCTTGCCAAGTGTTTTCTGGAAACTGCAGTTAACACAAGACTATACAAACCATTAGCACAAGGCTGAGATGTTTTTTTGGCTGTGTGAGTTGTGGTAAATGTTGTCTTTGAATGTTAGCTTCTTTGTACAGATGAAGGTATTCGGTTTGTTTGCCTGCTTCAATGTTCTTCAGTCAAAACATCTTTGGCTGGACCCCGAGGCTAGCCGGCTGGTAATTGGTCCGTCTGGCTTCTAACTGCTGCTCTTATTGGGCGGAGATGACCCCCCGTGACCTTGCGATTGGCTGATCGCTTCAACATGTGACCCAGGAAACGCGATCCGTTACTGCGGTTGCCTGACCCCGCCTCAAGGTTGACTTCTCTCTGGAAGTCACTGGTGAAAGGTCACGGCGGTGAGCGCTGATTGGCTGTTGCGGTTTTTCAGTGCCTTAGCTGTGGTTGCCTCTGGGTGTAAGGAGCGAGCAATTAAAGACGCGCACGGACGCGCACATGCAGCAACACACACGCGTGAACACGCATAAAGCCACACTTGCACAGGGTCATGTCTTACACAACTTACCACACACACTTTCAAACAGGGGCAGGAGTTGAAAGTAATTGTAAATCAGGGTGATATGAGGGAAAGATGGTGAGTAGTCTGGTAAACAGATGGTCTACCACATACGTACACCCACACGCACACACACACACACACACACACACACACACACACACACACACACACACACGCACACTCCATATACACAAGTACACATGGTGCCGTATGTCTGCTTCATCTGCCTGATGGGAAAAATTAACATTCTCGACATCACACACTCGTATAAACACACAATCATACAAAGTGACAATCAATAAATGCTCACACACACACACACACACACACACACACACACTGGCATTATAAACACAAACATGCACACACATATAAGGTTGATTTCAGTACAGCTGCATAAGAGAATCCACAGCTCAGGTGTGGAGAAGAAACTTTCAGCTGAAAATTCCTGACAATTTCAGATTTTTTTTTCTCTTTTCCGAGCAATTGAGCCTTTATTTTGCAGAGATTGAAATAAAAACGAAGACAGTGAAAACAGAAAGCGAGACACCCATAAAAAAGGAGACAGAGCGAAAGGTGGACTTTTAAAACTAGATTGTAAAGTATTGATCCTCTCATAAGTGGATCACACGTATACTGATACACACATGCAGATACACACATGTACATTCACACATATACAAACGCAGAAAGTCACAGAGAGAAAGAGATCTCATCTCATAAGGGGAAGAATGAAGCAATAATTCAGTGGTATTGAACTGCTGGCTGGCCAGAGAATCGATACCACCACACCTCCTCTTCTCTTCCTCCTCCTCGTCTTCTTCTTCTCCTTTTACATCAGCCCTCCCTGTCCTTTCACCCACTGAGCTTCACCCTGTTTTCCCTCCCTTCCCACTCCTCACCCAACCCTTTTTCCCCCCTCCTCTGTGCATTCTTTTGTTTAAACACCACCAAAAGATAACTAGAAAAACATCACCACTGTATAATGAATGCACATAAGAAATCGGAGACATATATCTCTCCTGATTTTTCACTCTTGCCACTTCCCCCACTCTTCGTTTTCTTCTGTCTCCCTCCTCTGCTCACATTTTATTGTGAAACAGGAGTGGATGGTCTGTCCTCATGAAACTTCAATGAGTATTGATCTGATGGCAGCTCTGGACTCTGAGAGGAAGGCTGGAGGAGGAGGAGTGATGGAAGAAAGGATGGATGGATGAAAGTAGCAGAAGGTGTAGTTAAGAAAGGGGAGGGAGATGAAGCAGAGAGGAGGAGGAGGAGGAGGGATTCACGCTGAGATGGCTGAGGGTGGCAGAATTTGTCGGCGTGAAACGGGTTCAAGCCTCCAAATCATCAAATCTGCTCAAGTGTTCTTGTTGGTTTGCAGCTGAGATAACATCTCGGCAACAGATCTGTGGCCTTTTTGCTAGAAGATAATAAAACATGTCTAATTGCAGCAGACGCTTCATCGACTTCTTGTTCTTCACACTTGGAAATCAGGCTTTCCCCATCAGAACCGGAGACTCGAGACCTCCACTGTGTTTCGGTGCTCGTGGGTGTCAGTGTTTCCTATGGTGGGTGCACCTCAGCCGATGCCTTTTAACGCTGACGTGTAATCAATCGGACGACTTCTGCTGCACTGATACTATTTCTGAGCAACCGCCGAAGAAATCGTTTGGGGAAACCTGACCTTTTGGCCTCGGCATGCACAAAGAGACAACATGCACGCAGACCTACACAAATCCATAAGAGCACATCAGTCGGCTTTTTATGAAACATATTGTTCTATTAATAAAGAGTCAGTTGGAGATACTTTAGGCCCGAGGCGCTGAAACCACTCTAAGTCATCCTGTTGTGTATATGTGTGCTTGTGTGTGTGCGTGTGTGTGTGTGTGTGTGTGTGTTATATTAGTGCTGGCATCGGTTAAACGTCTCCAGAGATGCACAGAGAGTGTGGATCTGACACTGGCAGTTAATTCTGACAGTTGATATCCCGCCGACTGTTAGGCAGCTGTTTTTGTAATTTTTTGTTTTTCTCAACCATGACTGATTTTAGTTTTTTCTCTCTTTTTTTTGTGTGTGTTTATTTGGATGGTTTTGCACATCGCTCTCTTCTTCTCCCACCTTCTTTCTGTCTCTTTTGTTTTTTTTTTCTGCTCTCTTCTCCCTGACCCACCACCTTCCAGACCACTCCATCATGTTCGCATAGTTATGAATCATAAAATCGTAATTTGTCCAGAATGTTTCCTTGGAGCACAGGGAAGTATTGTCCATGACAGTTCAACATCTGGTATTTTTACAGCTCACAATTTATGAAGTTATGTTGCTAACAAATTGAGTGCTTTAGGACATAACAGAAACCAGAAACTTGGGTGTGATGTGATAATAAAACAGACATATATCTAAAACACACACACACGCTAAAAGAAACTACAAAACAACACGAGGCGTTCAGCTGCAAGTAATTTATCAGCGCTGGATGTGGAAAGTACCAGATATCACTGCAGCTGCACACTTGGACACCGTGCACACACACACACCCTCTGCAGCCCACACCTACATCTACATCTAGCGAAGCCCCTCCACCTCTTCTCTTACTCCTTCCTGCATCTGCCTCACACACACACACACACACACACACACACACATGCAGAGTTCAACAATAGGATGAAGACACATGTTCAGGACACATAAAACACACATGCAGAGACACGCAAAATCCTGTAAATCGTCATTGGGACTGACAGAGCTTTCAGAGCTCGACTTGATTGACGTATTGATTGGATAAAGACTGTAGAGGAACATTAAAGTGAACACTAAGCGTTCTTTAAAACCCTTTAGATTATACCTGCGGTGTTATTATCATACAAATGCTTCTGACACCATTAGTTGCTCCACCGTGTCGATCCGTCTCTGCACATTTTCGTGTAGCGTTTAACCGTCTGCACTTCATCACAGTGCTGCTCATACCGACAGTCGAGCTTCAGTGTCAGAATGTGACATCGTTGAAAGGGTTATCTACCCTAAATTAGGTCTTCATTGACCTTAAACAGAATACAGTTTCTTTTTTCATTTATTTAGGTTTTGACATCAATCCCTAATATAATGAGGGCAACAAAAATGTGTCTGTGCAACTCAAAGTACTGAAAAATTAAATGTAATAACAGAGACTCTTTCCAGAAGCAAGCTGTCCCAGTTACTCAGGTTAACCCCTGCAGATGTTTCTGCTAAAGGATTCAGAGTCACTAACTTATCAATAATAAACTAAACATTGTTCATAACATTTTTTCAATGCTTTGAGAAGCAAACTAAAATGAAATTCCCTTCTTTGTGTCTGCTTCACAGATGTTTATGTAAAAACCTGAACAAATAAAACCAAAACTATCTGCAGCAGGGAAGAGAGAAAATATGTTTTTGTAACTTGGGTGAACTGAGCTTTTTGACAGTTGGCAACCAAAGTTGAGTGCATTTTTGCAGGCTGACAAACAGATTACCACCACTAGGTTCCATGAGTGAATATCTAGCAGATCATAGGGAACTACATTGATCAGCCACAACTTTAAAACCAGCTGCCTGATATAGTTTAGATCACCTTCATGCCACCAAACCAGCTCTGATCTGTCGGGACATGGGCACTGGATGTCTAGCAGAGTGCTGTGGCGACACCAGGACAATGGCAGTGGATCCTTTGGGTCCTGTTTGTTGCCAAGTGGAGTCTCTGTGGATTAGACACATCCTATTTATGGTCGATCAGGTTGGGATCTGGTGAGTTTGGAGACTGGGTGAACGATCTCTTCACCATGTTCCTCGAGCTGTTTCCAAGCAGTTTTTGTGGTGTGGTTTGGGGCAGTGTCCTGCTTTAGAAGTGTTGGTCTGCGATAATGTTTAAGTGGGTTATAAATGTCAAAGTAATGAATGCCAGGGATGAAAGTTTTAAAGCAGAATATTGTATCAAACCAAGATGATCCATGTTTTTCACTTCGCCTGTCAGTTGTTGTCAAATTCCAGCCCGTTTATGTCACAGTTCGTCACTGTGGTGATTTGTTTTCTGTTTCCTGATTTATTCTACTTTTTCTTTACATTTTGTTTAACTAAACTTGGCACTGCTTCCTAGTGGAAAATATAACAGAAACACATACACAAGTGTTTCTGGATGTTCGTTATGCAATCTGAAGAAGCACGTTTCCAGTTTACTGCTACACTTCTTCTTCATGGAGGAAAACTATAAATTCTTATATCTGAAATCGAGCACTTTGAGTGTTCAGCTTTAAGAGAATCACCACAGTTGTTGTTGAGAGCTGTGCTTTGCTCAGTTACAGTTTCCCAGCCGGATTCTGAACTCTCGGCCTTTCAGTCACAAGCTCGCCTCTGTAACCTCCAGGCTTCTGTCGGCTCCTAGAGCTCACGCTGAGCAGGTTCATTATTTTCCATCCCAGTTATAGAGGGGGGAAAAACTACTTGATACCAGCGTGGTGCTTGGGAACAAAATGTCACAAAATGGGATGTCATCCTGTCTGTTCACCAGTCCAATCCCCCCCTGCTGGCTGCCACAGATGTTGTGATTCTGCACCTCTTTATCATGTACGCTCACTCAGGATGAACACCAGCAGCAACAGCATTAAACGTGCAACATAGAACATTTTCACAACAAATTTGATCCAAATTAAGGATCGTTAAACTTTAAAACAAGACAGTTGACTGAGGTATTAATCAACTGAGACATGAAAGATTGGAATTTTGTGTGATTTTTGTTAAATGCGTTCAACATAAATCCTGCAGCAAATTTGCTGGTTTTCTGCAAGTCAGCTGTTTTTCCCTTTCAGTGGCCAGCCTCTTCTTGCACTACACTTTGCAATATATGGCACCAATGGGACTTTTTTGGAAATCAGCAAGGTTGCTTTAGACCATAAAAAAGGTTAAGGATGGAAAACTTAACAGAGAAGTATCTAAAAGCAGCAGATGTTGGAAATAGTGAAGGGCTGACGGAAAATCTTGTCATACATGTTTATCCTGGCAAAAGGAAAGGAGAAGCAAAGAAGATTTAACATCCTTTTTTGTTACAGGAAGGAAGTTAGATTGTGAAAAAAGTCTTCAGGTGGCTATAATCAATAATTTATATTTTAAAAATTGGCTGCTTGTTGTGATTAACCCATAGAGAATCGCCACCTGACTCTGCTGTTGCCTCTTTCTGTAAGTGCTCAGCAGCTTTACTGTTTTGGTTCAGCTTCACCTCTCTCATCTGTGTTGTTTAAAGATGCAGCAGGCAGCTGTTTACAGCCAAAGACCCCTGTACATATGTTAACCACCTGCTCAGCTCCAAACAGCAGAAAGACAAAGGTAGCAGCTAACTGCTTAACATTCAGCAGCTGAGGGAGGCTGATGACTTTTTTTTTCAGGTTTTGGTGGAGGCCAAGACAGAGCTACAAGGAGCATGAATATTGAACACAACTCAAAAGAAACAATAATGCTGCTTGGCATCAACATGAAATCTATGTAGAATCATATCTACAGGTTGTTTGTGCATCCTCAGAAAATGAGTTATTGCACAAGTAATGTGGGATAGATGTAATCAGGGGACTACTAGTTTTGGAAATTTTCCAGGTTCACCCACAAGTTCAATATGATGTCAGATTTGGACGTGGGCTGTTTCTTGTTTTTTCCAGGTAGTTTCCAGTTTCCTCATCCATCTTCTTTCTGTTCCTTTCTGTCTTCTGCAGCACTGAATGAACCAACCATCGACTATGGCTTCCAGAGGCTTCAGAAGGTCATCCCTCGGCACCCCGGTGACCCCGAGAGGCTGCCAAAGGTACCAAAATTCAACTTTTTACAAATTTATCCCATGTCTTTACCCTCTGATGCACAACATGGGTCAAAAGATACTCATATTCCACTGAATATGGGTCACTTTTCACCAATGTTGTGCACCAAAGGGTTAACTTTACAACAGATAAGCAAGGATTACCTCCCATTCAGGGACATTTCAAAAAGACAGATCCTGTCGCTCTACAAAGCTGTAATTTCTTAGTTGCATTGACCTACAATGAGTTGCTCTGCTATCAAAGCCTGCAGAGGCACACACACACATATAAAGTCACAAATTTTGCATTTATGTTTTATTTGTTTGTTTTGCCCGTGTTATTTTTAAATTTCCAAGCGGAATATGTGTTTTCAAATCTCCTGTGGGTTGTGCTTTTACCTCTCGGTGAACTCTGTGTGTGTGAGCTGCTTAACCCCCGTTTACAGGGTGAGCGTTTGAATCTCCTCCAGATCACAGAGTCATATTTGATTATTTGTTTATCAGCCACAGATCAAGCAGCGCGTTTAAAGGATGAGCAGATGTAAACAATTAGCACCAAACGATGAGCTTGGGCTTTGATACCGAACTCTGTCATCTTGATCCGTAACATGCGGGATGACTTTCTCCTCAAAGTGTGCGTTTGTGTTTTGTGAGCTCACCGCGCTGACCTGGTTCAAATTTTCACTTTTGCGTATCTGGGGAGGTGGAGGTCGTGGCCTCGTAAACAGCTGCTGTTGATTGGCTCTCCATTAACGCTGGAGCCAATCCAGGAGTGACTGTCTTTGCTGTGACATCATCGCGATGATGAGGCGATGCTGTGATGTCATCACGGCTCTGCCAACACTCTGCATCCTGCACATCTGTTAGCAATCACATGTAATCGCCGTGGGAACGTGTTCAATACATCACACACAGTAACTTCACACCTAAATGTGTGTGACGTCTGTAAATTCATCGCTTTCGCTTGTTTATTGTAAACTGTGTTGTACATTACGGTACATGTTGTTTTTTGGCATCAAACAGGAATGAGCTCATTGTCGACTGAAAACTGGAAAGAAACCTACAGTTAAATTTGGAGTCAGAGTGAACATAATGATGAGCCTAGAGTGTCTCATTTGCTGCTAATACAAAGATAAAAGCTGTATTTGGTTTCAAAAGAAGGGATCATTTTTAACGTGAACAAGAAGAAGTATTGCAGTGTTACACATATTAGGCTTTTGCTTTTGCTCTGCTCCAACTCAGTACAAGGTTATGATTAATGGTTGGGTAGAAAATGATTAATTTCTGTTGCAGAAAGCATGAGAATAACGTCCACATTGGACGATTCCATAGCTCATAGTGCCAATGCAGGAAGCAATGTCTCTTTTTAAAAACATACTCAAGGATTCAAAGCATTGTCATATGCAGCGATGAAATTAAAATCTTAGTTCACTGTGTCTCTACCTAGCGCAGTGATTAACCTATTTACAGAATACACTCATTCAGACACACTCTCACTGACTCTTATATACTGAAGTCATAAATAGGAATAAACAAGAACAGTGCAACAGTGTCTATGTACAGAGGTGGTGCTGTGGGTGGATGAACCCCCTGATGAGGCCCACTAGTGCTGTGTCATCCGCAAACTTCACAATGTGAATATTCTCATTTGTGGCAGCACAGTGGTAGGTGAATAGTGTGTACACCATGGGAGGAAATGCACCACCTCGAGGCATGTCAGTGATTATGACATTGTGATATTTTATATAGTAAATTTACATAAAAGCAAGGTGGTGGTGATGAAGCACACCAGACTTTTATGCAGGACGCTGGAGTTTGCACGTCATCATAGATCAGGAATTACACGTCTTTTTTAAAAACAATAATCCCACCTATACTTGAAGCCATTATCATGCTCTTTCTATAGCTGTAAGCTGCAGTTCATACTAGAGTTGCTATGCACAAATATTGACAGTTTTATGTCTCCAGAAATAATGAGCTTGAAGAACAGTTGGCTACTGCAGGGATATAACCTTCATTAAATTTCTCTCATTTGCTTCTTTCAGTTCAGTTTTGCTTTGAAGGGAGACGACTAAAGAGGACAAATTTTAGGACGCAGGTGGAGTTTTATTTAAGAGCCACAAATTCATCTTGTGAAAACACATTTATATAATTCCATGTCTTTTATCCTGAAAAGTCTGAGAGATGCACATTCATAGACAGATAAATAAACCTATAATAAACCTGGACAGTGTGATACTATGAAGAGTGCTTCTGCTGGTCACTCCACTGGAACATAAGAGTAATTTCTTACTTGCCGCAGGTGATTCCTGCAACAGGAAGAACAGAGTTTCTTTCTTCACTTTTAATATTATTGTAAATAAGAATGTGGCATCATTTATTATCTATGCCCCATTTGTTGTTGATGCGCACTCTGTAAATTGAATATGTATTTATTTTTCTTCAGTCTTAACACAAATACAGTATAAATTTTGGGAAACGCTGCAGGAGTTATAGAGTGGAGGAATGAAATCGTCAACCCTTCATTTTTGATTTAACTTTTAAAAGCTTTTCTCCGCTGCAGGCCTGTCCTGTTTCAACTTACAACAAATGCAATAAGTGCTGCAGAAAAATCAGTGAAGGAAATGAGGTTCGCAACCTGAAGCTGTGATACCGTACCTGATGTTAGTTCCACCTTCTGGTAAACTCTGAGTCAGAGCAGAGTCATCTTTTCCTGCCTTAACACTCACTCAGCATGATTTCTGAGCATGATATACACCTTATTAACTCAGGATATTTAATGTTTCTGCATTTTGTCTTTTTGTATTTCAGTTTAAATGTGAAGGAACCATAAATCATGAGCCTTATCTTCACATTTCTTGTTAGATCATTTGACCTGAGCAGGTCGGATGTGCATTATTTTCATTTTTTGTTTATACAGTGCATATGCATGCATCTAATATTGCTTTTGTTTGTTAGGTGTAACAAATGAGCACATGACTGGAGATAAATATGTCCATAAATGCCCCAGAAACATAATATTGATATCACTTCTGACCCCAATCCACTGTAAAGCACTTTGCACTATTAAAAGCAACATTTCCACTTAGTTTTTGAGCCTGTTATATTTGGTCATGCTTTTTTTTTGTTTTTTGTTCTTTTTTTTACTCCCATGGAGAACCGGTCGAGCTTATTCTAAGCAACATGATGTCACACAAAATATTTCCAGGCAAAGCTACAATGAGAACAGTCAAGCTGCTGCAGATGCAACCAGAGCAGTTGGAAGCATTGATCAGGTATCAGATTGAACCCACGGATGACACGACGATTAATCATGGCGTAACTTTTCCCTCATGATGAGATGCAGACTGAGTTCTTCTGGATCATGGGAACTGAGATATAAGATAACAAGTCCACACAAAGGGACATGTCACTGTTTTTTCAGCCATAGTGCACAAGATTGAAAAACCTTGAAAGCGGTTCAGATCGCATTTGAAATTGGAACCGGCAGCCAGTGAATGACAAAGGATCCAGGAGAAACAAGTCTGTAATCCCACTTTATCACCGCAATTCGTCTCAACTCATCTCTCACCGCCTCTGCGTCGGTGATCTCCAGTCCGCCCTGCATTCCTCTGAGCCTAACAGCACCGTGGAGCTAATTCACAAAAAGCAGCTCCTTCATTCTGACGACAGAAAGCTTTAAAACTAAAACTTTCTCTGAACACGTCAGCCAGAGTTGGACAGCTGTGCTTTCATCTGACGCTGGCTGTGTTGTACTGTGGATGTTCTCAGGTTAGAACAAGGTTCCTCTTACATGCTTGTGTCTGTTTCTCTGTGTGTGTGTGTTTGCATTGCCGGGTAATTCATCATTGTGTAGCGTTGTGGTCGATCAAACCTGCAGACTTTATTACCGCTGCCCACCAGCAGTCACCGTATGTTTGTGTGAGAAAGAGAAAGAGGCTGCACGTTTCTCATTTGTGTTATCTGGATGCGTGTAGGAGCAAAGTGAAAATATTCTTCTGTTTAAAGGGTTTTGAAGGGTGTAATGTGTGTGAGTGCTGAGAGAAGTGGGTGGTGGAATATGCTGGGGTGTTTAGTTTGGCGCCACACACACACACCGCTGCTCGTCTTGAGTATCGATCAGCCCATTTATTGAAGTTATAAGAGTTTGTTGCCAGCACTACAGAGGAGGCAGACAGACAGACGGGGCAGTGGAGTGTGTGAAAGGATTACCAGTGGACAGCCCATTCTATAATTGTTCAGTGAACATTCAGGGGATTTTGCCGGCTACACACACACACACACACACACACACACACACACACACACACGCCAGTATTCATCTGCCAGTTTGTGCCTCTGATCTCTTCAGCATCCACCCATATGTGCACATACAGTTACTGTACAGTGACACATAAGAACAGTGAAGCCTGAAGACACATTTTCACTTTCTCATTCAAAACTATTGTGAAATTGCATGAGATTTCTGTTCTTTACTTGTGGAAACTGAGGGACTTTTCCTCACTGTTCGCCATTTTTGTTTAAGATTAACCCACTTTTATTGAGAACTATCAAAACTTGGTGAAAGCACCGAAGAAGCTCCATCACATATAGACTTTTCTCCTGAGCTAAACGTTCAAAATGTGCAAATCTTGACTCTGGAATCAGCTTTAAACATTCATGAACTGAAAATGTTTCATAATCAGGAGCTAAATTTTGCTATAAAACAGTTTCTACACTGATCTACTGCTAATCATCTGTGTGGACGATCGGCCAAGAGAGCAGGAGGAAGAAATATCTCTTTGGATACACAAAGAAATGAATCAACCATCTTCACTGCTGAACGAAACTGCTGCAAGAAAAACTGCACTAAAACAACATAAGGATCCTCTCAGGTTTGAACTAGTTTTTATAAAACTGAGTGAATAAAAGGTGATATCATTGTTAATATTACATGATGCTTTTATCTGCACCCACTCTGAACCCAGAGGATGTCAGTATTTATCTAATCTGGGTTTAGAATGTGTGCATTTTAATCCACCTGTTGTGCAAAGTTTCAATTTGCGACATGAAAAAAAGTCTAATTGGAAATACAGTCTAAAAACAAATGTTTAGGCAAAAAAACTAATATAATGCAACATCATTTGCATCACTTATAACAACTTTAAATCAAGTTATATTCCTGTACGATTAATGGTATGCTAAAATTACTTAACAACAGGTAATATAAACACGTTGTTTTTAAGTTTTAATCATTTTAAATACTGGGGTCAATGTAGAGAAAAAAATTGCCAGCAAGCCAGTTTAATTAATGAACACAAAAAATATAGATTAACTTAACTGTTTGAATTACACACACTGTTAAGCATTATTACGTCACCACAACTAATCAAAACAAGGTCCCCCTAAGCTACCTTTAAGGGTGGCAGAAATTTTGAGTAAATGGCAGCAATATGAGTTACACAATGGAAAGAAATGACACAAATTATGAAGCACATGAAGTTTGTGGCTCACTTTTTGCAGAAAAATGTGATAAAACAGGAGAGAAGAACATCAGATTTATAGGAAACTGTAGCGTTCCTGTAATTAATACATGAAATTATCAAAATACTACATGTCCATCAAGTTTTCCACATGATTTTTTTAATCTTCAAAACTCTCTTTTTTGTGTTATTTTGTTCCATTTTCCTCCCCTGCACTGGTTTAATGCCACTGACCTGGAGAACTGGTGCAATTTAGTGCAAAACACACACTAACCTGCAATTTCTTTGGCCAGATTCTGTGTGAGTGACTGACCAGTCGACAGATTATACTGAATTCTGGGATATTTATGCATCGGTATGTTCTTATACCGAAGTGTAGTTTTGACTTGTAGTGTACAGTTGATGTGATTCTTCAACATAAACGAGTCTCTGTGTGTTTGAAGTTGGTCTTCAGGCCAGAAAGGTTGGTCAGTGTGTGTGTCACCCTCGTAAGAACGGTGACTTCCTCTGGTGACTCACTCAGCTGACATCGCAATGCAGCTCATTGTGATGACATCATGCATCACTGAGGTCATGTCATCAGCATCACCAATGTGAGTAATTCCTGTAGGAGAATGAAGACACATGCATGAAACTACTCCATGTATGTGTGTGTCACGCATTCATTCACACACATCACTTCACCACCAGCGATGAAATCTGAAACCGCACATCCTGACACCATCTCGAAGCGTTTTAGTCAGAGAAGATGTTCCCCAAAGGATGCGTGTGCGCGCCAACATGTCGATACGTATGTGTGTGATCGCAGTGAGCCTCCACGTAAAGCATGACATCATCTCAGCGCGAGGTGTGACCCTGCATGTACGGCATCCCTAATGGCACATTAGAAGCGGATCAAGCAGCTAATGTGGCAGCATTAGGGAGGAATAAGTCATGTGTGTGTCGCGGCGCACGCACGTTACACACACAATCTGACCCCACAGATACTCAGCTCAGCATTTCCTGGTCCTAATGCGTACAACATGTGTGTGTCCGTGTGTGTGTGTGTGTGTAATGTATGGTTATCACATTAGTGGTAGTCATAACTCAGAGAGTAAAAGCACCGAGACACCTCCTGTTATTCTTCTCTTTTCCAACAGATCTGCCTTTTCTTCCACTCACCTCCTGCTTTTCCGTCGGGCTATTTGTCTTCATATTTACCTGAAGCAGACAGAAATAGATTATGCTAAAGTTTTAAAAAGTCTTGAGCATGACTTATGTGAACTCAATCAAGGGTTTGAATGTTTTATTCAATTAGATGACCTTGTTGTGAATTAAAACTGTTTTTCAAGACTGACAAGATACAAAAATGAAATGACAGACAGGTACATGTCAGGTATATATTCCATAAATACTTGACAACAGATGAAATGTAGGCAGTTCACATGAATCAAGCAGAGATTAAAGCTTTACAATCTGGCTTTATCGCAGCAATTATAGTAAACAAAGAAAATAGGGTCTGTGATTCAAAACTGAAACATTTCAGAGACGGTTTTCCGTCACTCTTGTCATAATTTATCCTTATCAGCCGGAAACTTAGACAGCAGCTGATGGACAGAAACATGAAGGGGAAGGTTGATCCCAACACACCCCAGTAAGCACTCATTTGGTGATTTGCATGTCAAAAACATCTAAATTTGACAAAACCGTCCTGATTAAAAATCCACTCACTCACTAAATCATAACTTGAAGTTAGTTACAGAGCAAACTTCATTTAAAAGCAACGAGATACAAGTGAAAACAACGATCATATTTCCTTTACCAAGGTGAAAACTGAGGTGGTGAAGTGTCGTTTTTTGTCTGTTCGTCAGTAGGTTAACACAAAAACTACGCAGCTGAATTTTCTGAAACTTGGGAGGGAGGTGGAGCATTGGCACTGGAAGAACCTATTAAATTTGGTGCACATCCAGACCACTCTTCTTAAAATTGCAAAATAGACCATTGACTTTGGTGGAGGATACGCTCTCTAGTTTACTGTGTAACTGAGATGTCATAAAACACCTTCACTTTTCAACCATATCAATGTTTAACAGAGATGTAAACGTCTTTTGACATGCAAAGCTTCTCATTTGCAGTGTCATGCAACTCCATCTATATTTATATCCAAATTTGTGACTAAATCCATATTTAGTCCCAAATTTCACAAAAAACTCTCGAAAACAACTTTGGCATCATATCTAATAAACTCGGCTGATTGCTGTAGACTGTCCTACTGACACAAGTCGAGGCCCTCAGGACATCACAATTGGATTATTTTGAATTTTTAATCAGTTTGGAAACATAAATGAGGCCAATAAAACCAGCTGAAGCCCTTTCAATCTCATTCCCATCAACACAATGTAGATGGATGTTCATCTGTATTAACGAGGAGGTCAAGCTTCTTTCCCATTAATGGACAAACAGAGCAGTGATAAATTAGGTGATGGGAATATCTGTGTGTCTAAATATGAGAGGCAGAAACAGAAAAAGTATTCAAAGTGTATCGATTCCAGCAGTCAGAGGCTTTGAGTGATGTAGCAGCAGAAGCCTGCAGACCTGATAATGATGATGTTACCAGAGGATCATCTTTCCTTCCCGTTTATCAGCTACTGGCCTTACTGGAACCACTCAAACATTCAGGATCAGGTTTCTGTGTGGGTGTGTGAGTGGCTCGGCTCACCAGCCTAATAATGAGAGGTTAACAGAGAGCCAGGCTGGCCATAATAATGTGTAAAAGATTGAATTTAGCACCGTGGACAGGCACACTAAAACTGCTGACTGGCTCTGTGACCTCTCATATCCTCACACACACTGATGGAGAGGCAATATGTTCAAACTCACAGGAGAGCAGCGCGAGCAGCCAAAGCATAAGTGTGTGTGTGTGTGTGTGTGTGTGAGCGTGTCACACAGCGCAGGTTAATACTGTGAAGCACAGAGTAATTTTCTGTCTGTCGCCGGGCGGCTTCACGCTGTGGAAACGACAACACATTAACTGTTAAACAAGACACCTTAGACCCCGGGGTGGGCGCCGAGAGAAAGAGGGGAGAGGAAAACCGAGAGGGTGGGCGGGCGAGGACGAGAGGAGAAACAATAAGGGGACGTGGAGGAGGGTTTGGTGGGTGGGGAGGACAGGGAGGACAAATCCCAGCGTGGAGGCGAAACAGGGATGAAAAGGTGAAATGGACCAGGAGAGAAGAAGAGGAGGAGAAAGATGGAGGGAAAGACTGCGATGAACATCAAAAAAATACCAAACTGGGAAAAAAACTGATCTGAATACCTGAATAAAAATTTGCTAAATCCAAACATTCTTTCAATAAGTGCCCAGATAAGGACAAAAGTGCAGATTGAGGTAACAAAAAAGAAATTTTTAATCAAGAAATCTTATGGAGAAATGAACAGGGATGAACCAACACAGGGCGGGGCAAAATCAAGATAGGATTCAAAAGGTTTATTGTGATATGTACAGAAAACAATGAAATTCTCCTTGTAGAAGAAACTAAACAAGTCTAAATTTCTATGTTTTGATTTGAATAAAGTGACTATGGCAGTGGTAAAGTCATTATAGTAGTGATTATAAAGTGCATACTGCTTTGAGGTAAACAGTTATACATTATATGTGTGTGTAGAGTTCAGGGAGATAGTCCAGTTCTGTGTGAGTGTGAGACAGTCAATCACCTGTGGGTAATATGTGAAGAAACTAATCTAAAAAATACAACATAATCCATGAAAACACACAGACTGGCAGGCAGGGAAGCAAAGAGGGCATAAAAACTAAACGCACAAAGCAAAGACAGACGAGGAACATGAGGAGAAACAGGCAGGTGGACAGAAATGAATCAAACAGAACCAAAACTAGAAACATAAGCCCAAAAACCACAATCCGACATTCGCTCATTATCATTAATACTGTATTTTATATTATAAGCATAAAATATCACCTGTGTAAAAGTGAGACACCAACAGAGCAGCTCAGGATCAGAACCGCTCACTTTGGATCACTGAGGTCTGACTGGAACAGCAATGCAGAGCTGAAGAACCAACAGAGCACTTGAGATGGGCTTTGGAGTACATTTTAAATACCTGTCACTTTAAGATGTCATTAAGACGCACAGAGGCATAAAAGCACTCGACTTGACAGCAGATAATCTGCCTTTAAAAGGAGCGAAGAGCAATTTGTTTATCATGAGTAGATGGTGAAATGGATTCTGGCTGATGGTGTGTTGGAGGGAAGAGGGGCTGTATATGTGCTTTTTTAAAAATAACTTTTATGTGTGGTTGTTTTTTGCAAGTGGAATGGCTGGTCTGCCTTTAAATGTGTGTGCAGCGCTCAGTCTAGCTTATAGATGAATGTTAGGTTAATGTTTTTTTCATACTGTAGACCCTCAGAAAGAAGGCTACTATATATGATGAACTGTTTTAACTGCTGCTATCTTGAACTTTTGTCTCTCTTGATCTCAGGAGGTGATTCTGAAGAGAGCAGCTGACCTGGTGGAAGCCCTCTACGGTTTGCCTCATAACAACCAGGTAACTGTCCACACAGAAAAAAGCACCAAACAGCACTTTTGCTTTTGAGTTTATCCCTTAACTGTGTTCCTCTTCCGGTAGGAGATCATCCTGAAACGTGCAGCGGACATTGCAGAAGCTCTTTACAGCGTTCCTCGAGGACACACTCAGCTCTCCGGCTCGACCCACTCCGGCATGATGGGAGTCAACTCCTTCACAGGGCAGCTGTCCGTCAACGTCTCCGAACCCTCACAAGTCAATCAGGGTGAGACTTTAGCACGTTTATCCTCAAAGTGTGGATTAGTCATCATCAGATACACATCACATCACAATATAACCTTGTGTTCTACTTGAAAGGAAGAAATAATGATATCTTTGTGCATTGTTTAACTGTTTACTACACAGGTTGCTTAAAGACAGTGTTTTAACATAGAGGCTGGTGACAAATTAAAGGAAAAATATGGACCCTCCAACAACGAGGGTATCCAGTGGTTCTGATACACTGCGTGGGATGTGTTCATTAAAACACCAGATAAGGGAATATCTTTAGGAAAAATGGCATATGATTCCCTCAGTAGGTTCCCAGAGATTCTGAAAATCAGTGGCAAGGAGCACTGAAGCTGTTCTGGCAGCATGTAAAGGCCTAAAACATTATTATGACACTTTGTTGGTTTTTCCTTTAATTTGTCACTCATTTCTGTTTATAGGGACATTATACTAAGAACCATCATTACAGGAAACACATGTAATTTGCATTCTGTATTTTCTGATTGTAGCTATGTTTTGAGATATCTAGAAATAAACCAACAGGATTTGAGATGATAAATGTTAAAACAAAAAGTGAGACCTTGCAACAGAAACTGCACAAAGATGTGTTGCTGAGAAAAAAATGTTAAATTCTGTCACATTTTTCCTCAAGCAGCTTTTGTTCTGATGCCATTTTGTTAAATCTCTGACTAAGATTTGGAGCTATTCTGAAATTTCTGAACTTCAGCATAAAAGTCAATTTATTCTTACATCTATTAGACACCACATCATATGCCACCTCATGTTCAGTTGTATTTTTTAATCCGTGCAGATTCTCATATTTACGGATTTCATCTCTGCAACGAGGAAAAGTGGACTAATTTCAGGAAATGTTTCTGAGAAATTTCCAGTCTCACTGTGTGCAGAACTGCCAAACAAAAGGTCTGTGTTTGCGTCACTTTGCTTAAATCTCCTGCGCTTCCTCTTCTTCTTCTGCACTTGATTTCCTGCAGGTTTTGTGCGCAGCAGCAGTAGTGTGTCTCCTCATGGTTACGTCCCCAGCACCACGCCTCAGCAGACCAGTTACACCTCAGTCACCAGCACCATGAACGGCTACGCTAACAACACCGGCATGACCAACCTGGGCGGCTCGCCCACTTTCCTTAACGGCTCTGCAGCCAACTCGCCTTATGCTAGTAAGTGGATCTGAGCTCACTCGCTCAATGAACAAGCTGCTTCAAATGGGCTTGTACAGCTGTAATTACAGGTGCTCCACGCTGCCTGCATACATGCTGTACCTGCAGCTGTGCACATACAAAGACACACGCAGTCAAAATATCCGCAGACAGAAAGTGAAACTCTCAGATCTACTGTGTGGAGATTCCCCCATGGGGCTTTCTGTCGCAGTGTCTTCAAAAACAATCAACCACTCGCTGCTCGTAGCCACATTTTGTCCTCCGTCCGTCTCCTCCCTCCTTCCCTCGCTGCCTTTTATCTGACAGCCACACCTCTTCTCTGTCTGTTGGTTAATTGCATCCTATTTCCATTTAGCTAGAAAGGAAGACAGACTATGGAGGGAGGGAGGGAGGGAGGAAAGAGCAAAAACAGAGAGATGCAAGTTTTTTTTTTGTTGTTTGCTGAAGTTTGATGATGATGAAGGAAGATTAAGATGCGAACATTTGAGAATAATACACTGCTGGTGTCACTTCTCATAAAGTACATATTAATCTGTCTTTATAAAATACATTTCATAGCCAGGAATATTTGAATACATGAATGTTACACTCAAATGTGTCATTTAACAACATCTTTGTGTATCACTTCTTTATGTCTCAGATTTGTGGAAGATGTTCCTATTTAATCCACTAAACAATAAAATGTAGGTGTTTACTGAAGTAATCATATCTCTGTCCTACATTCTCATCCTTCTTTAATCGTCTCCTTTCATTTTTCTTGTTCCACATCTTTTCTTTGTCCTCATCCCTCTCCTCTTCTCTACATAAATCATCTCCCTCCCCTCCAGTTGTCCCCTCCAGTCCCACCATGGCCTCCTCCACCTCTCTTCCCTCCAACTGCTCCTCCTCCTCTGGTGTCTTCTCCTTCTCTCCGGCCAACATGGTGTCAGCGGCCGTTAAGCAGAAGTCGGCCTTCGCTCCGGTGGTCAGGCCCTCATCCTCCCCTCCACCCTCCTGCACCAGTGCCAACGGCAACGGGCTCCAAGGTAACTCACCGTGCCAGCGTATCAAATGATGCTTAGAGGGAGGATTTCCCCAGCAGGAAGCTTCCTGCTCCTCCAGTGGGTTTTTGCAAATATTTTCAGTCTGTGTTGTTTCACTTCTCTCAGTCCTCTTACAATACCTCATCAGATAGCAGATGAGTTGGGTTTTTAGATCCATCTTTGGTCCACAACAGAAGTATTTCATTGCCAATAAATTTTGTACAGACATCTTCTGACTTTTCCTTTAGTGCCACCATGAAGTCGCACATGCATGTTTATTAATGAAACATCACAAAAGTTACTCTGTGTAATTTGGTTCAGGAATTCATGCACCACATAGGATTAACTGTAATAACTTTTAGGATCCTTTAACATTTTATTTAGCGCCACCATCAGGTAGAATCTTTTAATTTAATACTTTGGATTATGACATGATACTAACAAATCTAACATGTCAGCATGCTAACCTCCAAAATAAACCTCTAAATCCCAAGCAGTTTATTTCTCATGTCACTTTTTTACTCAATGCGGACTAACTTTTCACTGCAATATAAAGTCCTGCACCTCCATGGAAACAGCACAACCATGACTAAAAGGAGAAAGAAGCAGTGCAGTGTAGTAAAATTATAATGCCATAAAAAAAATAAGAAATGAAAGTTAAATTTCTTTGGTTGCTTATTTTACAAAAAAGAAAGAAAAATCTACTTTCTGTAGATACTTACATTTTAAATGTGTTGTCATATTATTTTCCTATCTGTTCCTGGTGAGCACAGCCTGCAATTCAGTCTAGTTCAGACAAAACTTCCTGAATTTTTGTTATGTGAATGTTAGTCACAGATTTGTCACTAATAACTTCCTGGTTTCACTGAGGAGCTCAGAGTCTTGTTTTTTTTTTTTTTGAGTTGGTGAAATGTTTATCTGTACCAGTAAATTCCATCTGCTAAACATCAGCATGTGAAACTTCTCATTGTGAACAGGGTTGCAGACTTACAGTAGCATTTAGTTCACAATGAAAAGGTGCTGCTGTGCCTAATTGCAGCCTCACAGAGCACCTTTGCGTTATTGTAGATTTCCAGTGTTGTTTGTGTACAAAAGAAATGGAAACAAGATCTTGTAGTGAACATTTTGTTGTACTGTTATTGTTTCTGGGGTGAAATGAGCCTGTATCCTGCTAAACTGACTGACACAACTTCCCAATGAGTGAAATAGTAATAGCTAGTGTTGACATTGGATGCAGCTTATCAAAAAATGCACACTGTGTGATCCTACTCTCTTATAAATAATAAATTATCTACTAGGTAAAGGTTCCATCTATCCAAATATGCATCAGATTTTTAAAAGTGGATAAACTATGTAAGTGTACATTTACATACAGAAAACACCAAAATACATAAATTTACCAGCATGTTTCAAAAAAAGCCCACATTTGTGTATGAAAATGGATTTTTATTAGTGCTTTCTGTGACAAATCTATGATCATAATTTTACATTTTGACTATTAAAGCCAGTGTTTACTGTTGTAGAAGAAGACAGGACACTGAATTTGAAACTCATGTACTTTAGAAGCCCAATCATCCACCCCACCCACCCCCCCATGGGACTTTTTTTTTCACTAAATTATATATGAGCATCATGTGACATCCACATTTGCTTCTTAATGTAAACACAGGATGTTTACATTAAGAGGTTTGCAACCAACCAGTGACTGTAATGAGAAAAGGAAACGTAAACATGGGTCATTTTAAGACTTTTAAGGGGTCATTTTTCCTGGTGAGAAACAGTCTGAACAATTTTATCCAACGCTTCTTCTTTGGATTAATGATTTTTTTTCTCCTTCTCTCTCTTGACTTCTAACCTTTCCTTTTCTACTCCTCTGACTTGTCGCCCTTTTCTTACCATTTCTTCATTCCTGCCTCTCTCTACCAGATCAAACATTTGTGGACTCTAGCAAGTACTCAACAGCCAGCTCTCTACAAGGCCTGGCCTTCACCTGAAGTATGTTCCTCAACTGTTTCTTCTTTCAACTCTGTTAACTAATTGCATTGCAATTTATGATTAACCGACCAATTTAGGTGAATTAATAATTGTCATGTCATGTTTTCCTCTGTTTCTGAATGATTGTTCAAAAACTTCACTGCTTTTTCCCCATCAACTACCTTCTGTCTGACTTTCTTTGTCTGTTGATCTTTATTCTGTCTTAATTTCAACTTTTCATCGTCTTCCGACTTAAATTCGGTACAAATCAGGATCGTTTGGTTGCCTGGTAACTCCTCCCTGTCCTCCTATTGGCTGGGAAGAAAGACAGGAAGTTAGATATTTACAAAGACAAAAAAAGACATTTGGAACAGAGAGTTTATTTCTCAACATCACTGACTGTGCGTGTGTGTGTGTGCGTGCGTGCGTGCATGCGTGTGTGTGTGTGTGTGTGTGTGTGTGTGTGTGTGTGTGTGTGTGTGTGTGTGTGTGTGTGTGTGTGTGTGTGTGTGTGTGTGTGTGTGTGTGTGTGTGTGTGTGTGTCTAGTGAGCATGTGCGTGGGTGTGGGAACTCAAAGCGTAGCCTCAAAGCACAGCTGAAATAAACACACCCCACTAGAGCTACACACACACACACACACACTTTCCACTGTCACACACACTGGCTGATCACACACTGGCAGCTTACTAGGGAGCGATCAACAATGACAGCTGTTCGACTCTCTTGACAGTTTATACTGTCAGTATACCTGCCCTACGGTGTGTGTGTGTGTGCGTGTGTGTGTGTGTGTGTGTGTGTGTGTGTGTGTGTGTGTGCGTGTGCACTCGTAGTACTTGAGACAAAAAAAGGAAAAGAGAAAACTGAAGGCTCAGCTGAAACAATAAATTTTGTCTTGCTGGTCCTAAAAATTCTTTTCTGTTCAAAGAGTCAACTTAAAGTGAAATTTAAAGCCATTCATTTAACCATTTCTTTGCTTTGCTGTATGTGTGTGTATACTTACGTAACAAATTTCATGGGGACATGCTCTGTTTTCAAAGTCCCATTATGAGGACCACTAAGAACAATGTGTTAGGTCATGGCCAGGGCTCTGAGGCTGCACTGAATATGTAGATGTGTGTACCATGAGCATAGCAGCTGCTGCAACAATATGTTTTCACTGTGATTAATTAAACTGACTACACCAAACAAGAGAGCAGTTGGAAGACCAATTCGTGTATTTTACAAGTCTGAAAGCATCCACAACAGTTCATGTGATGCAAGATTTGTCCTACACCCAAGTCTGCAGGCGTCTGTGGACATCCATGTGCAGCTCAGAATTTGTCGCTGCACATTCAGCCCTTGTTTTGAGCATTCATTGGTTAAAACAAGTTCTTGTTATGGGGAGAGGATGTGCAAGGAGATTTTTCTGAATGCACATCTTTATAATTCATCATTAGAAGACTTGTAATTGAAGTAGTTCCTCCAGGACTTTGGAGGTGCTTTTGTTTGTTCATGCTTTCCACTTACAGTGCCCAAAAGAAGTTCTCCAGAAATCCTGCTATGTTTGCCTACTTTGCTTGGCACCCCTCAGGAATTACCGTATTTGCATAGCGCTACCTGTAACTAGCTGCTATATCCTGGAAAAAGTCCAACATCGCAGCCTTTCTGAAACGTCTATGATAGCCCAGTGTGCTTTCTGTATTCAGTGAGTGCCTACTGTAGTCTGAATAGAATCATGTCCGCATCCAACGGCTTCAGAGTCCATGCAGGAACCATGAATTGGCCTTTTCACATTCACAAGATCCTGCACAGTGGCTTGGTGGTTAGCACTTTCACCTTGCAGATAGAAGATCCCCCGGCCTTCCTGGGATCTTTCTGGGAGTTTGTATGTTCTCCCTATTCATGCATGGGTTTTCTCCTGGTGCTCAAGCTTCCTCCAACAGTCCAAAAACATGCTCAGATTAATTGGTGATTCTAAATTGTCCGTAGGTGTGAATGCAAGTTTGATTGTTTGTCTCTCTGTGTAGCCTTGTGATAGACTGGTGACCTGTCCAGGGTGTCCCCTGCCTTCACCCTAAGTCAGCTGGGATAGACTCCAGCTCCTCGCGACCTTAATGAGTATTGAGCGGTATAGATAATGGATGGATGGACATTCACAAGAGTCTACTAGGGTCAACATGACATAAGTTCTGACCCCTCTTTGGTCATCCGTTTGCAACTGAAAATCTATGTCCAAATGGATGCCATTCTACAAGAGCTATAGCATGTTAGCATACGTGGAATACGTAGATACTGATCTACTGCACGTTATTGGAACAGAGTCCTCTCAGCAGACTAGAAAGTAATATAATAACAGCTATACATCTGTGGTCAGTTGTCAGTATGTGTGCTCATCCACAAGGGATCATAAAGTTTGTGCATTGTTTAAAATTAAACTCTGATAAACACAAAAAGGTAACTTTCTGTCAAACAGGGCTCCACTTTGAGGTCTTGATTATCCCCTTGACACCTGTTGTCTCGAATTCGAAACAAACCACTTTCATTCAGACTGCAGCTGAGATAGTGTATCCATTCCCCCCATGCTGGTTTGTTCATATTCAGTACGTACCTGGGAACCTTTTGCAAGTACTGTTTCTCGTAGGACCGGTCGGAGTGGGACCTAATTATTATATATCTGTTATTATATGTATATCTATGTGTCTATGTTCTATGTGTAATAGATAAATTAACAACCTCCACTTATTTTAGCATCAGCTGGAAAGCAAAAACACACAAAAAAATTTTTTTTTATTTAATTGTAAGTAAGTTCAGGTGTCAAGGGGTTATACTGCCGGCATTCGCTTTGCCACTATCAGCTAAGAGATGCTCAGTAAGTTTATTCCTTCAGATAGTCAACTGTAGTCTGTAGACATGAACCTACCCGTATTATAAGAACTTTCTGTGCTGGATCCAAAAACTGAAGACAAACTATTCCCAAAGCAACAGCTCATCCTCTAGCTTTCCTGTGACTCACACCACTCTACGCCATACATGCCCTGCAGGTGTAGCCATTAAAATAAACAGACACACTCTGCAGCACATCATTCCACAAACGTTATGTGCTTAATGTAGCCAAAGTATTAGGGTTTGGCAAGTCGTAGTTATGGTTATGGTCAGGATAAGTCTTCAGGAAATGAATGTAAGTCAATGTAATGTCCTCTGAAGTGATGGAAAAATATGTGTGTGTGTGTGTGTGTGTGTGTGTGTGTGTGTGTGTGTCACTTTGGGCTGGGCTCTGCTTCTCACATGTTGACACCCTTCCCCTGGGTTTAAAGACAACACATGCCATGACGTAATCCGTCAGGAACACATACAAACGTACAGCAGAACACGCCAACTGTTGCTGTGCAGAATGTGTGCGAGCAGCATCGCCAGCCAGACGGTGCTCGATTTTTACTGATTTATTTGTCTATTGATGTTTTAAATGTCGCTGAAGTCACACAGCTGCACAGATGGGAAAACATATTGATGCATTTACAAGGGAATTTTTTATGACCGTGAAAATATTTGGCCATGTTTTAAAAGTTTTTTTCTTCTCTTTTCTTCCCCTCTCTCCTCTCCTTCATTCTTTTTCTCTCTTTCTCCGCTCGGCAGCAATCCCGGGAATGATCGTCCCGCCCATGTAAAGGTGTGAGTGCATGATTGTGTGTGTGTGTGTGTGACAGTGTGTGAGTTGAACCAAGCACACTCTCACTGATCCTGCTGGAGGATTCGGTGCGAGTCAGACTCCGGTCAGGGATGGAAGTAGCTGTCCCGATCTGAAGGAACAAACCCAACTCAGGCCCTTTCTAACACAAAAACAACTGCAAGAACAACAGGAGAAGAACAAAAACAAAACAAAGACTGTTTGCAAGAAAATAAGTTGTTTAGACTTTGTACACCTTGATGCTTTTATAGGAGAACGGCCACGCCTACGTTACGGACTCTCCACGGACACATGAAGTGTATTTATTTTGGAGAGAATCCTTTTCCTCCCTTGAGTGATTGTTGGTTTGTTTTCTTTTTCTTTTTGTGCAACACTTAGTGTGTGATAATCATCTTCTAACTGTAACCTACATGAGGGACTTTCTATTTATGAAGTTTTGTCTTTAACGAAGGAATATAATGTGAAGAATGCCTGACGATGACGGTGATGACGAGTCAAAGCGATGACGAAGAAGTCACAGGATTCACATGGGGGTCAAATCCAGCCAACACAGACGAGCCAAACCAGACACACACTGTCATTTGTCTTTGCCAAAACCACCATCACTCTCTGAGACTTAGAGCTCAATCATTCAGCTAAAGGATTTGTAAGCTGCACTTTCAGCCATTCAAGACATCCCGTCATTTACCAGTGTTTGCTACCAATCTTTCAGCCAACAGAAGGTGCAGAGAGAGAGAGAAGAAATCTGTCAATTAACAAACAAGGAACAAATTTATTTCCGCCTCCCGCAATTCAAAGATTCACATGCTTCAGCGCTAATTCAAGACACGTTTTGCAATAGCTAACCATACAAAGGCCATAAAAGAATGCAGCTTGTTAACGCAGCAGTGGAGTGTGTGATTACTGGGTGCCAACAGCAGCTTCACTGTTGAGGATTTGACCCAAAAACTGCCACTGAGTCCCTCCATCGGCCACATCTGTTTTACAGTCGGACACAGCCACAGCAACCTCTATAAAAAAGGGGAACATGTCTTACAAGACTGCTGCCATTTTGATTTTGTTGTGTGAGATTTGCTTTGTTGAGTTCTTGATTGCTGAACAGATAAATTCTTATTTCTTCTTCTTGTTTTTTTTTTTTTTGGTTTGCTGTGTGTGTTAATATTTTTACTGTGATCAGCCGGCCAATCAGATTGTGCTTTTTTAATTATGTTTTTTGCATCTGCCCTCTGATATGATCGGCAACTTAAGTGGCAAAACTAACCAACGTTGTGTCTTAAATGCTGCGCTGCAAAAAACGTCAAAAATTTGTAACTGAGTGTTAAAATCCGTCTTTTTAAAGTGTGAAAACAGCTTTGACAGCACCAGTCATTTCAGCAAAAGCCCCTAAATGGCATTTATGTTCATATACGTCATGTATTAGTCATTCTGACAGAAGGAAGTCATGTGATGCTGTTATAGTGCAGAACGTAGATTGGGGTGGATGAACGGGTCAACACAGCATCAAGTGTAGACATTCATTTGCTCTTTCTAACCAACAGCTTTGTCTTTTTAGTCAAGATCATGATGTTTCTTTGAATTTAACCAAGTTGTTTTTGTGCCTAAACCTCACTGAACCTTAACCATAGTTGTTGTTACATCATAAAATCTGCATAAACAGTAAAAACTCTCAAAAACGAACACTTTAAAAAAAACATGTAATCCTACCGATAGGTGCATCAGATGGAAAAAGGTTGTTCAGATGCTGTTGTTTAGTATTTTTGGTGCAATATTTTGCACTTGTTTCTGAAACTAGAGCATAGAGTATAATTTTTCCATTTTTGACATAAAAAACAGACATTTTTTGCAGCGCAGGACAGTTAGCCAGCGATATGTCTTAAATGCCCGGTGTGTGAAAACTATCTGAAGGCGTGTGTGTGTTGTTCAACAGTCTTAATTAAATTATGATGGTGTTAATTTTGCCAAAGCCCTTATTTGAGACATTAATGCCTGAATAGTCTTACGCCACAGTTTTTCTGCTGTTCTACATATCTTTGCTTGTCACACATTGTCAGAAACAGTAAGGATGCCATATTATGTACAGCTGTCATTTTCAGACCTGCATTCACAAATCACAATGAGACAGAAACTGTTTGAGAGTGAATCTGATTCTTAACTGGACAGAAAACTTAAATACCATCAAATCGATAAACAGAAATCACTCGTAACGACTGCCTGATGAGATCTGAACCTTCAGTCACCTGGATGTTTCTGCTAAAAACAACAAAAAGGAAAGGGAAGGAAATACTTAATATCCCTCAACTTTTAAATTCAAATGAAATGAATGAAAGCAACCTCATCAGTCATAAGACTTCAGCAGCTAAGACTGGAGGTCTGTCAGTGAAGAAGTAATCAAGAACTGGGATGAAAGAATTTAAGAATATGAAAAAAAAAATCCACTGCAATGGCTTAAAAATTCAAAAGAAAAACTGTTGTGATTTGAGGAAAAAACAACTAAAACCCTGAAAAACCTCCCTGAACATTCTCAGATGTGCTCCTTATTTTCTTTGTCTCTCATGTCAGGATTTGAATGTTATTAAGACATCTTAGTTGTTTTTGTATTATAGTGTCTGTTTGTTAAAAGCCATACTTCCACTGCTAATTTCAATCAAGCTAAAATAAGCCATGGTGTTTTTTTTGTTTGGTTTTTTTTTTTCAAATCAAGAAAGCAGGAGGATGTTTTTCATTTTTGTCACGTTGTTCGTATCATTCTTGTTCAAGTTAGCATCATTTCGTTGCATTATGTAGACGTAGAGTTTATGAATATGTCATTATGATTATGTGTGTTTGTCTTCCATGTGATGGATTTTTTGGATGGAAAATTGTTGCTCAGTGAAGACTGAAAGAGATGAAGGAAAACTCTCCTCGTTTTCCTCCTTTCTCCTGCTTCAGTCAGGTTTTCTGTCCACTCTCTGCTCCCCTCCTCTGTTCATTTCCCTCCCTGTGCTATTAATACTCTGTATGTTTGCCCTCTTTTTTCCTTTCCTTCACTTCTCCTTTTTTTAAAAAAAATTGAGCCACCTATTTATTTTATCTCAAACATGGGTCTGGAGACCACTCTTCTGTTCGTGTCTACATGTGAGAGCGCCTGAGTGTGTGCGAGTGTGTGTCATCATTTTTCCTCTGAAAGAAAAATGTGATGTTTAAAAGTCGAGCGATGTTTTTTTTAATAGTACATATATAAATACCTGTACAGGAAGGAGTAAATAGAAAGGTTTTTTTTGTTTTTTGTGAAGGAAGCAAGATCCGAAGCACTTGTCTAACAGCAGTAATGACGTTTGTCGTGGCTTGTCTGTCTGCGTTCAGGCTCACAGTGGTTGGCATTGTTCATACACATTATCAATAGTATCAGTATGGAGGGGAAGAGTACAGAGGAAACTACTGTAAAGATGATAATGTTGAATTTGTTTTTTATTATTTTGAACTTTGAAGTGTAAAATAACTTTTTGACTCTCACTATATTTAATTAAAGTTCTTTCTTCTCTGTGAATAAGGTGTCGCTTCTCCGTTTCGTTGCTCGTCAGTCTCACTTACACCACCAAGATGAGGCAATGAGGCAATGAGGCAATGAGCCACACAAATGTGCAATTAAGGGGGTTGAGATGCACCAGTGCAGCATTCAGCGCAAGAGACAACTGGTCATCAGGTAAATCCAGCCCACCTGGACCACCTGCTGATTACTCCATAAAAACTGCTGGTAGCCTGACCTCTTGTTAGACCGAATGTGGTTTGACTGAAGTTTACAGTCAAATGAAAAAGGTTTGTCCCACTTTGAGCTTGGTGGTGACATCCATGGTGGATGTAATTTTCTGTATTCTATAAAAATGTTAATGTCGGAGATAGACAGGAAACTGCACAGTCTACGAGTTTTTTATTTTTATATATATATATATATATATATATATATATATATATATATATATATATATATATATATATATATACATAAATGTTAGTGATCTGAAAGTGATGAGAGACTCTAAAGCATGTGTTCTCATCATCTACTGGTGTTGGCAAGAAAAAAAGACTGAAAATCAACAGATCATTTGGTTGATTCTCAGTATAAAAGTTTGCTGTTTGGCAGCTGACTCTCAAATCTAATGCCAGGCTCGTACCACACATCATCAGCCCGATGGTAGACTTTTATTTCATATCATATTCTGGCATCTCATGGCAAGAAAAACACAGGTAGAAATGATTTTAAAAAACTACTGCCTTCAATTTCAGCAAGTTCTCCTGCATGCTGGCTCGCTGTCATTGACTTGCATGACAAAACTGAGCTATTATTAATAAAATTACTTTCACCTGTGTGTCTCTTGCTGTGAGAAGTCCAAATGACTGTCTAGGAAAAGGTCATAGATGAACATCAGGTGTGGAAAATGTCTCATTTTATCTCTTCAAGTGCCTCAAACGCAACAACAACTAAAGCAACATCTGGGACGTTTAAAAAACTTCTGTTCCCTGACTACGTAGTGAACTGAAAATATTGCATTTCAGGGTAGCTGTAACATTTTACTATCGCACTCAGGACCATTTCAACAAATTAATGACACCTGAGGTTAATGTCACCGTCTGCACACATGTGTTCATGCTGCACGCCCACACACACATTCTCCCTCTTTCCACCGACTGCTGATGAACAGTTCCAGGTCGGCTTTCATTCATAAAACTGTGCTTGCATGCTGAAGAGTGAAACAAAGACTGTCCCTAATGCTTTAGCACTCACCTATTTATTATGCAAGTCAGCAAGCTACAGTACGTTTGGTCAGGATCCAACTTTGAGTCTCTCATGACTCTCAGCCAAGTCAGTGAAAGAATTTATGACTCTATAAACACCTAATCTGACAGAGTGACCGTCCCTGAACATAAAATGTCGGTTTTGGAACTTCCCACAGACTTTAAGACGTGCATTTTAACTGTGCTACAGCGATGACGGTACAACTTCTCAATCATGTCTCAACACCTACAAAAGCTGCCACAAAAACTTTAACATCTAAGCATTTGTAAAGTGATTTGAGACTTTTTTTGTGATTAAAGAAAATATTTTTAGTGCATGCAAAAAAAATGCAGCATAAATACAGTAGTGTGTACCATTATTGTGTATCTTTTGTCCTAAAACAGTCCCATTCCCCAAACTGCCACAAAATCTTTAGCAGCCATAACTGTTTCAAGCAACTTTTATTTGTGTATCGCTTTTCATGCCGCTTCAGAGAGCAGTTCAAAGCGGTTTACAGCAGACAGACTGAAAAGGCATGAACAGCATAACAATAAAAAGCTAAAGCACACACACACACACACACAAAATGATCCAAACCATAGAGCTCCAAATGTGAAAAATGAAATAATATGCTTGAAATACGACTTTCACAACACACTCTGTTCAAATGTTCTGCACGATTCCAGTAAAATCTTGCAGCCAGAGAGGTCCTCCTGGGTCAAACTGTTACACAATATGTTGTAAAACTCCCAGACAGAGGAGGGAATTCACTCGGTGGGTATGTTTGTTTCATTATTTAAGTCTTTTCTTTCGTATTTCTTCACCATTTCTCTGTCACATCGAGCTTTTTCTGTCTCCAGCAGCTCTGATGTTGAGCAAGGCTACCAGCGCTGCCAGCAATGTGGTCATACATGCTGTGTGTGTGTGTGTGTGTGTGTGTGTGTGTGTGTGTGTGTGTGTGTGTGTGTGTGTGTGTGTGTGTGTGTGTGTGTGTGTGTGTGTGTGTGTGTGTGTGTGTGTGTGTGTGTGTGTGTGTGTGTGTGTGTGTGTGTGTGTTCATAAACAATACAAATTCTCCAGTGAGACCCGTTTCTGTAATGAGACAGATGGGCCCTGCCTGGAGTTAGCTATCAGCATGACCACAGGCTGTGAGTGTGGGAAAAGGGAAAAGGAGTGTGAGGTGTTATTCTCCTATTCCTAGCCTGCGGGCTTAATCAAAGAGGAGCCACAGATGTCTTATTGACACCAATTAGTTTGCCTCATGGTGCACACACACACACAGACACACATTGGCGTGCACGCGAGTGTGAACATATATTCTTGTTTCATGTCTCAGCGCTGATGCGAGTTGAATTTGGGATTATTTATGGCCTCTTTTCAATAAGTTGAGGAATACATTTGATTTGTGTGAATGCTAACTGCACTCACAGTTCACAAAAACACACCAGTTCGATTCGGCTGTTGCCTCCGTGCACGTGTGTGTCTGTGTGATAATACCAAGTCTGAGGAGACAGGATTGAAGACATCCATTAGCTAATGGATCTCTGCTCTCGTTTTTTTTCCCTCTCTCCTTCTTTTATCCCTCTCATCCTCTCTCCATCACTACATCACACTCCCGGTGCACTTAACCCCATCAGAAAGAAACACACACACACTTGTGCACAACATACACACATGCACAAAACCTTTTTCTCCTGCCTCCCTCCCTCTCTCTTCTCTCAGCTTGATTCAAAACCTTTATTTACACAGGCTGCCCATGCAGACAATAAGCCGTCTTTTGAGGTTTGGATCTGCTCACGGAACAGTTTCAAAATCAGAAATATGACCATTAATTTTAGGACAGAAATGTATGGAGCCCACAAATGATGATGATGATGATGCTGATGAAAGGGCCTTTACCAGTCCTGGACCTTTACATGTGTAGAAATATTGCAAAATAACATTATGTGGCTCTAAAACGTTCACATATACAAGCATTTCTGGAATTACGCAACAGAACCGGACTTTGGACTTTTGATCACATGTCAAACTTATAGCACCATCCTTGTTTTCCAGTGTAGAATTCTGCACAGCTTAACACTGATACCTGAAGTCGGCTTCCACCTGCACCTCTCAATTCAGGTTTATTCATGTAGCACCAAATCAAAAGACTGTTAATGTTGGGACACCTTACACAGAAAGGTCAGGATCTTACAATAACACAAAGAGAAGCCCATCATTGTCAGACCTGATGCAAGAGAACCTGCCCGGTACCCAATTTAAGGCCCAAACCCAATCTGAGAAGATGAATTTGGAAACAAGGGGCCTAACTCCAGTGTTGGGGCCCTTATTGTATCCTATAAAGCTGTTATGAAAATGATTGTATTTTATGATTAAATGCTCTTAATTGTGTGGTGTGTAACTCATATGAAGCTCAGTAATTATCCATGAAGCACTGTAAGGAGGAACCAAGGCCTAACCGGCAGCAAATTAGAGATAACACATACCAAGATGTGTAACTCATGCTTATGTGCCTGTATAAAAGCTATGCTGTTTCTCATCTTTGTCAGTCACTCGTTCAGACTGTGTTCTGTTCAAGTGATTTATTGCTGCAAGTGAAACTTTGCTTTGACTTGTGAGACGACTCTGAGTGTAGATTTGGAGAAGTCGGGACTCCTCTGAAGAATTTTCCTGACAAAAGCCTAATATGACTGTCCACAAAAACTCAAACGCTGAAGCAATCCTGTTGCTCGACGATGATGTGTCCGTCCACACAGCAGAGGTGGCAGACGTGGTCAAATGTGGCTTTGAACTGTTGCTTCATGAACCTTACTCACCCAACCCACATTTGTTTTCTGTTTCCCAAAGTGAAATCCTACTTGCATGTTGCCATTTTCAGAACGATGATGAAATCCTGCACAACCTGAGCAACTTTCAGAGACATTCAGTCGAAGCCCATGTTGAGTGAGTCTCAGCTGACAAACTGGCAGCAAATACTTGAAGGACATCAGGGTTTAACATGTTTTCCACACAGTGCCTGAAGTCAGTAAATAAAATAAACACTGATGCAGACTTTATTAATTATTTAGACGCACATTTACTCCATAACTTAACTGTGTCACAGTACCAAAATAAAAATGATTGTACTGGTTCAGTAATATGCATCTGTTCCAACAGACTTTCTCCAGTTCAGACCAAACTCCAGTCTGAAGACCATTTTATGCTCTCGCACACTGCGTCTGTAGGCGATTGAGGGTGACAGTTTGTTTAAGGCAGCGTGAAGCCTGAGAACGGAAAACTGTGGAGGAAGGAAGCGTCAAGTTAACAAGATCAGAAGAGAATATCGATTAGAAAGTGGAGAAATATGAGGATGAATAGGAGATGAGGAAGAGGAGAAGGTTTCAGAAGTGAGGGTGAGTGTTAATGGAGTCTTCCCTGGGTAGAGAGGTGATGTTGCTGTTTGATTTAACAATCCAGAGCTGCAGAACAATAACACCGTGTTAAAGGTTTAGCTTGTGCATTTGAATGAGGCGTGCTAAAGCTAAGTACAGTGGATGACACTCGTCACTGATGCCACTCCATAACCACTTGGATCACACAGTTTCACACATACTGAGACACGCTCATGCACACTCACTTAAGTGGAAGGTTTGAAATTGAGCTGGGACTTGCAACGAATTCTCCAAACAATTATCTTTCCCTGCCGCACCTCGCAGTCCATTTCCCGTGAATATATTCACATCTGCCTGTTTCATTCTTCTTCCCTCCATCCTCCTCACACATTTTCACCTCCCTCACATCTCTGATGGCATCTTTCCCTCGGGTTTGGACAAAATGTGACACACAGCGATCATACTAGTGATGAGTGATTTATGACAGCAGATGTCTGTCACAAAATGTCCGGACTGGTGTCACACGGTGTTGGCAAAATGTGGTTTCCTCCTGGAAGACGGATAACAGAATATTTTGTTATTGTGATGCGTAAGGAAAAGGAAGGCATATTCTTAATTCTCAATCTTTAAAACTGTATTTATTTAAAGTGAAAAATCCTGAAATTTATGTTTGTTTTATATTTAATTTCATATTTTTTTCAATAAAATGATCACTGATTAGTGGTAGAAACAGGCAGCAGGGCTGCAACCAGCTCTCTTCATATATCTGTGCTTTTACTCTGGAACTGTGACATCATTATGACCATCTAATGATATCATCACCCGCTGCCAGGAAGTTGAGATTGTCAATGAGATGATACCCAGAAATGCACAGAAAGCTGGCAACAACGATTGATGATGTTATCATCCCATTAATCACCGTGTAAATAAGAAAATACTTCTGGTCTGCATAGTGATTATGTCACCAAAGGCTGTGTGCATATCTCTCTCTCTCTCTGTGTGTGTGTGTGTGTGTGTGTGTGTGTGTGTGTGTGTGTGTGTGTGTGCGTATGTCATACTTCAAAATGTGAATGATATCACCACATCCCACTGGGAGTAACGCACACACACACACACACACACACACACACACACACACACACACACACACACCTGGACCACCCACCGTGCTCTGATTGTCCAGTCACTGTGTTAAAGTGCTGCTGTAAAAGTCAAATGTTGCAGCCGTGAGTGACCTTGCAGAACTCTGACTGTGTCCTGGGCCGACCTAAGCTGCATGAAGCGCTTCTGCCAAACAGCTGACAGCAAGAAAAGAGAGGTAAAACAAGAAAATGATGCTCGCTGCAGAATAAATGTACGGACAATGAAGACTGACTAGTTTCCTAGTTTGGAAGGTGTTTGTGACTTTTCTTTTTGCTCCGCTTTTCAAAGTCGTATATCCTCTTGCATCCACATATACACATACAGTAAACCAGGCCTGATCCAGCTGGCAGCTGAAGACAACTTTTCTGATGTAATGTTCCAGTAATAAGTTTCTAATGATTCTTGTATTGATGTTGAAGACATCTTTTTGGAAAACTTGGCTTTGATGCATCCATAAAACAAAGGAGCAGCATTGTAAAATGGATCTTAAATGCTGATTTGCGCCTCGTCTTCACCGGCTGCATTGTGAAAGCTGCATGTCAGCAGCTCAACAGCACTGGCTGCAGTCCAGAGTCACACTGGATCTGTTCAGTCACAGTGTTGCTCAGTGCTCAGCACCATTCTGGCATCATTCACATTCCAATGGTGCAAACATGAAGGAATGAAGAAGTCATGAAGAGCATAAAAGCAAAGGCAAAAAAATCTCCACAAAACTGTCTCTGCTGCTGCTACAGAGTTACAAGATTTTCTGCAAAAATGAAAGTGAATTATAACTGAGTGACGACTGAAGCACATTGTGATGGTACAGGCTTTAAGGCCAATAAATCAGACTTTTGTGGAGGCTAGCACAACAAGAGAAAAAGCTATTGCCAGAGAGGGCATAAACAACACTGAACTGGTCGCAGATGTTGAGCATCTGATGTAGCTCAATCTCTTGAGCAAGATTTGACTGAGTGGAACAAAGGTTGCTTGGCATCTCCACAGCTTTGTAACCAGGATATAGTTTCCTCATTAGCTGGATTGCGGCTCGCTGGTACAAATTTTTGCAAATACACTGAAAAATTCAAGAATCAGCACCCTGGACAGCAGCCTGGATACTACTGATGATGGCTGTTTGAGTGACAGGCTGTATATCAAAGAAGGAGGTGGCTAACAAGATGTCACCCATTGTTTTGTGAACTTTTTGTGTGTTTTAAAGCCTTGAGTTTCAACTTTTAGTCAGCTTTGTTTTTTGAAACCAGAGATGATGAGCAAGTGGTGCATCTGACTGAGAAATTCAACACTGAACACTGAGAACAAGATACTCATGCCTTAAAAAATAATATTTGTCATCTACTGTACTCTACGGGGGCCATAATTTACTAAATAGACATCATGATGTACTGAAAGACTCATGGAATTATAGATTGAAACCGTAAAATCATTAGGAAAATGTTGACTGAGGCTACAAATTAAGAGAAAGGGGCAATTTTCTCATAGACTTCTATAAGTCTAACTCTTTTTTTTTTTTTGGAATCACAGAAGTTGCCCCCTGGTGGCCCCTAGAAAAAACATCAGGTTTAGGTCATTTCTAAAATGGCTTCACTTTTCGGATTCGTATGATATATCTACTTTTTATAAGCATTATCTATGGTGAGCACAAGCCTTTTTACTCCTCCAATCAACGCGGTGGAGTTATGTGAAGATCAGTGTACGTTTGTCCTTCTGTGAATCCTTCTTTCTGTGCGCAGCATTACTCAAAAACGGATCAACAGATTTGAATGAAATTTTCAGAGAAGGTCAGAAATGACACAAGGACCACCTCATTAGATTTTGGCAGTGATGCAGCTTATAGTTTGGATTTGTTAAGGATTTCCTATTGAGATAGCGTCACTGTAACTATGACAACAAGTGAACAGCTGCCTGCTGACCATCGTATGATTGCGATCCTACTACAAATCCACCACTGCCGACTAATTGGAAATGATACAATGAACAACTAATTAAATTGTGGGGTTGTTTCCAAGCCCCATCAATTCCCTCCACCCGCTATATATTTAGGTCACGTGATTCGGTATCCGTACATAATGTACACGTGCATAACACACACCTGTGCTCAGCACAAGGTCAGGGAATGAACAGTCTTGGCAAAGTACTGCCCTCTCTGAGTGCTTTTGTTGTTTTGTATGAGTTCACTGTGGTCGTTCACAGTTATAGTGTGAGGACAATGTACCAGTGCAACTGTTTAACATAAAAACTTTCGTTTCCAAATCAGAAACAGGGTGAAACCAAACAAACATGACACTACTGGATGACCTGCTGCACCACTCAGTCAAATATTTAGATATTTATTCCAAACAAATCACTTTTCCTGCTTCTGGAGAACTTGAACGCATCGGTTGCTGAGTCTCCATGCAGTTTTACTAAATTCCAGCGAAACAGGATTTTGACCTGCGTCGACTTGGAATTACTGCTAATGTATGTGATTTCAACCGGCAATAATAATAATTTTAAAAAAGTAGCATAACAGACATTTACTTACATGCATAATATGCATCACTTTAACCTCTCAGGGCAGAGTCCACTCCTCCGTAGTCCTCTATCTCTCTGTGTTGGTGTTGAACCTGAGCCAAATGAATAACGCCTCTGCCCAGTCAACATGAGAAGTGTGGGTGTATGTGCACGCTGCATGTGTGGAGCTTAACTCCTGATATTAGCTAATTTGTGAATATTTGAGCACAGGGAGCTCAGAGCAAACAAACACGCACACGCATGGCCAGTGTTTTTACAGTTTCTCAACACATCCCCAGTGCCGCCCTCTGAAGCTCTGCTGCCAGCTCAGTGTTCATGCAGGAGGTCTGCAGCCTCCACTGACCCCTGCAGCGACCCCAGGGAGCCTCTTTCAGAAAGCGTGTAACACCGAGCACTGTGCGAGGTTTAATCTCCTGCTGCGCTCCTGCTGCGCTCCTGCTGCTGTAAACACAGAAACACACCACCAGGGATCGAACCGTTATCAGTAGTTCATCAGCTGCACATGGACTTTAACCCTTCAGTGCCGTCTAACAGACCTGCAGTCTCCTTTTAATGTCACATCATTTATTATTAGCATTTATCTGCTTTCTCTGGTGGATGGTGTGTTTGTTTTCTCGGCAGAGCTTCAGTTGGGTTTTAAGCAGTTTTATTCTGTGTTTTCTGAAAGAATCTACTCTTGCAATGAGTTTTCATCACTATGGCTGAAGTTTTTAGTACGTGTTTGTGACTTTCAGCAGATCCTTTTACCACCATGAATGGACTTAGTAAGAAGTGCTGCTGCTGGGTCTTCATCTTCCAAAGGGGGCATGGGTTTTGAATGCAATGACAAACACTTATCTTGAGGGTCAACCACATTTCTAACCCAGGAATACTGTCCAAATCAACCTTTTCAGGAACTTGCATTTCCACTGCCTCCATCAAGGTCTAAATATAAGTCTGGGGAAACTATTTTACCCCTCAAACAGTTCCTCCTAGTAGGTATTAACTGAGAATTCAGGGATTTTGGTGGAATACTTGTGAGTGATTCAGTACACTTTATTTCTTCCAGTCCATCTCGTAATGAAGCTCCACAATCAGTTGCAGAAAATCTGCATTTTGGGCATTTTGAAATCATTTTGCTGCTACTGCTCATCTTTCTTCCAACTCAATGACTCCATTTGTGAAAGAGTTAATCCTCATCAACAGCAGCATAGTTTAACTCTCCGTACGGTTTCTGTTGCTGCAGTGTCGCTTGTTCTTCACTTTACATTGTCATCATTCTTGTCTGCATCAGCACTACCATTTACTAGACACCTACTAAGACAGTATGTACAAACAGCTGTTGGTTTTTCATCTGTTGGTGAACTCATTTGTCAAATCTTTGCATATTTATTTAACAAATGGTCTGGAACCTTTTAGTTAATAGAAAAAAGGTTCTTAAGAGTACAAGTTACAGTGGAATCAAGGAGACAAGATACATTTTTTTGTCACTTTTTTTACTGGAGAGGTCAATATTTTAGCTTTTTTTCCTCGTAAGTGCATAAAAAAACATTAAAAGCAAATACTGTCCATCGCCATCAGGAATATTGCATTCTTTTCTTTACAGTAACAACTTAGATTTAGGTGTCTGGAGGGTAGCTGAACTCCCAACACACACTTTATGGCTGACAGAAGTGCTTTAACTCACCTCACTCATCACCTCCTAATCTACACACACAAAATCCATAACCTGCACAGTAAGTCAACACGCTCAAGTCCATAACGCCACGTACACAAATGTGCATGTGGCACCGAAGATACACACTCGTTGACACACACTGGCGAACACACACGCTCTCTCACACAGTCCCGTCCAACTGGGTTGTTTTTCTAAGGGGTGTTTATGTAAAGGAAGTTGGATCCTGAAACTTGATGCATACTTCACATTTATGAAGGCTGGAAACAGCCCGACTGCTGATATGATTACACCAAGAAGCAAGCAGGAAAAAGCTCCGACATTCTCATATGGAAGCCATTATCTACATCACTTTCTTTCTCTATTTATCTTCACCTCTTCTCAAATCCCCCTCTCATTCTGCCACTCTGCCGCTCGCTCCCTTTCTGTTAATTTCTCCCCCCCTAGTTTTTTACATGCTGTTTGTGTTGAGTGTTTGCTTGCACGAGCAGCATGCATGTGTATTTGACACCTGCTGTGAGCAGTTTTTGTGTAGATGCAAGCATCAGAAAAGAGCCACACAAACACACACGTACAAATGTGTGTTTACAGTAAAATGGTTTGATTAACGGCTATTTGGCCTGACTTTTCTCTCTGGTTCAGCCATAGTGTTAGGCATTAAAACCCCATAACTCATTATTAACACCCCACCATATCTGTGTGTGTGTGTGTGTGTGTGTGTATGTGTGTGTCCTTCTCATAAGCCCCCTCCACCCATCAATCCACTCCCAAATGACATCAGAAGAGCGTGGAATGAGAACACAGTGTATGACGGACAGAGACCAGGACAAGAGAGGGGACGGGGTGTGTGTGTGTGTGTGTGTGTGTGTGTGTGTGTGTGTGTGTGTGTGTGTGTGTAGCTCTCACACCCTGGATGCTGTAATGACACAATCATTTCTGGCTCAACACAGTTGGTGAAGACAGAAGACATAGACATAAACTGTTGCACACACACACACTCTCACACACACACACACACACACTCACACACACACACACAGAAACTGAGATCCACCCTGCCTGACTGCAGCCCGGTTTCCAAACATTGCATCAAATTCCCAGAAATGTGACAACAGAAACCTGAGAAGCCAGAGCAAGTCTGCTGCTGACCTCAAGTCCTGCACCGACTAAAGAGTCACCACTGAATGCGTTTCAAACTCATTTTGAGCGGATGTTTTGCTTTTCCTCGTGAAGTATGATACTGACCGTGACCTCTTAGCATCAACACCTATCACAGATTAGCACGACTGAATGCTCCAAAGTCAACAAGCTGAACAATTACCTGCTGCACATGTTAATAAATGAGATTTCTAGCTTGCTGCAAAGTCTGTTGTCTCTTCTGGCCACAGTTTCTACCAGTGGTGGAAACTAGCATGAGCCCAAGTTCTGCTTGTGCTGCTTTTTGTTTTAGCTTTATTTAAGGAGGAAGTATTGTACTTTTTACAACCTTTTCACAACATTTATTTGGCAGCTACAGTTATTAGTTACATACATGCGGTGGCCAGAAACCAAGTCCAGATGTTCTTTAACTGCTGGATGTGTATACATGCAAATGTTGGCTACCAAATTCATCACATCAACTTAAAGCTGAAATTTCTGTTTTATGCTGACACCTTGTTATGGCTGCCCCCTAAGCTGCTAAAATAAGTTTCTGTAGGAAATTTCAGTGAATTACCCTGATAATACGAACTATTACAAGTAAAATATTGCTGGCTATTTTTAATTTTGGACTTTGTTACCAAGGGACAACCTGTGAGACTGGAAAATGTATCATAAACTGCAGTTCCTCAAATGTCCACAAGAGGTTGGCTCCAAAGGTGAGTCAGTCCTTACAGACCTCTATGTTAAAAGGTCCAAATTTACAGCAGGAATAAACATGTTTACAGTCTGGTACATAAAACAATTCTAGTCTCTATAGGTAATTTTTCCATTCTTGACAACTGTACTGAGAGCAATTTTTTATATAACTACATAATTTTTTTATATAACTATAAAAGTATATAAAAGTTATGTATAAGTGGGTGCATTTTGCTTTGAGTGACAGGTTGGTGATATCACAGGACTGTTTATGGCCCAGAGATGTATGCATGGTCCTCCTCAGCTCCAGTCATACTTCACCTATTTGCAGATTGTTGTATTGGCTGGGAATTAGAAGGAGTCAGGCACAGAAAATTTGTCCCCATCTTTAGATAGAGTCCATGAATGGTGCTTTTACATACATTATGATGCTGTGCTAACATAAGAACATAGGGATATGTCAAGTCCAATGAGGCAAAAAAAAAAATGGCTGTGAACAAGTTAATAGTTTTTCAAAATAACTTCATGTGGTGGTAAAACAACATGAGCACATCCAAAATGAGGACAAAAATACAAATTGGGTATAAATTTTAATTCACCCAGAGTCTTATCTGCCTGTCTGACTGCTTCTGTCCCTTCTCTTTAGTCATGCTGCTGCTCTCTCATGACTCAGCAGCTACTACAACGCAGAATAATGTTATTGCAGATTGTAATGGTGGCTAAAACTAAGAAAATAAAATTAAAGTTGTAACAAATTGAAATTATCCATTAAAATTCACACGTTCACCAATCTACATATGGACCGACTGAAAATTCTGCTGTTTTTCTTCATTAGCATATTTCAGAATCAAATCATACATTGTGTGAATGAGTTCCTTATGAGAATGAGTGCAGAGCAGATGATGGTTTCCTACCTTCTCTGTCATCTATAGGTGCAAATACCTGTTGAATCATTGAATGCTGCACAATGTTCTCACCAAAACAAAGTGCTACCAAACTTCTAGCCTGGTATAATGAAAAAGAGATTAAAAGTTAAGGGTTAAAATACAGTACACACTTACTTAGGCTGCTCCAGTTGCTGGTTTACAAAAACAGAGAAACAAGATAAACACTGCACACAGAATAGAAGACAGATGTAAATGTAATGTACATGTAAGTAAAACCTGAACCCCGTATAAAAAACATGCTGTGGCCTACACGTCTCCCATAAATAGAATAGACTGGGGTCTATTTAGGAAAACTTTCACATTTGCAACACAATAGTCTGAGGTCTACCACACATCACCACCAGAGAGGAGCAGGAGGTAAGGAGAGGCGGCCTGAGAGAGCAGAGTAACGGAAAGACAACATAAAATAAAATCTGGCAAAGGCAGAGGGGTCATATGCCTTCTGGACTTGTAGGGGTCCCTGAAGTCTTACATTGTTTTTCTCCTGCGGTTGCAGCCGCAGCGTCAGGTTCTGGTTTGGGTTAGGTCTGATATGTTACTCTATTGAAAACATTGGCAGTGCAGTGGGACAGCCTGGGAATGTGGCGGGGAAAGCACAGAAAAAAATGAGCTGAAAAATGTCTGTTTGTTTGTTGCGGTGAAGAAAAAGGAGCGTGAAACCACGTGAGTTCATCTTAGGAGAAAGTCAAGGGTTTCACTTACTCCACGTGTTTTCTTCTGTGTGGATTTGCATCTGTCGGAGTGTGTTTGTATGCGAGTATCCAGCTAGACAGAAGGCGGATCTTCTCTCCACCCCGCGGTGTGATTGGTGGTGAGCTGTCGTCTCTGATGGATTGATGGAGGCTGCTCTCCTGCGGTTGGTTGAAGGATTAATCCATCATTCACCTGTCCAGGTGCCCTGCAGACATTTACTCTTACCTCACCTCAACCTCTCATGCTCTCTTTTCATCTCCTGCACCTCAAACCAAGAAGTTCTCTTGTGCTTTGCTGCTGCAGACCAGAAACCGTAAACTCAAATATGCACTGCTGTAAGTTATAAGATTCTCAAAGGCTTTCAGTCATACATTTTTCATTTGTCTACCAGAATACTGTAATGAGCTGTCTGCTGGTCTGCCAGGGAGAAGTATTGACTGTATTGACAAGCTTGCCCAAAAGGTTGCAGCTGCAGTGTAACCACATAACTCTAGTTTTTAAACATCTTCATCTGCCAACTATATGTTGTCCGATTTTGAGCTCTTTGCAAGCTCTGAGTGAAATTTCACCAGCAGATCTTTCACTGCTCCCCAGAACACAAGCAAAATCTTGTCTTGGTGTTTGATCGAGGGGTTTGCTTCCTCACTTGACACCTGGAGTTGTTCATTCAAGAAAAACTCAAAAGAACCTATTATGCAAGAACAATAAACTATCAGTGATTTTAAAGTCTATCAAGACATATTAAGAGTTTTTTTTTTAACTTACCTACTGGGGTAATACTAACATCTAAACCGGATCTGTTAAATATCATCTATCTTCCCTCTTATTAAAGCACACTGAGCTGTGTTTGTAAGAAAATACACCATGCAATAAATCTGAACTATGCACATACTGTACATATTTTGTGGTCTTGCAAGTCGAGCATGGTAGTATGACTGCCAGCAGCCGGCCACAATGAACACACAAGTACTCATGGTAGTGTCCATTGCATGGTTTGCATTAAATAGAAAATGCTGCAGCATGCTCTCTGGTACATCATATAATAACTAGCCTCTTAAGTCAGTCTTTTAGAATGATTTTCATGTCAGTTTATGAGTAGACAAATATTCTTGGATGGTGCTCACAGTTCGTACTGCAGCTTGATGTCGGAGCTCAGGATCACCCACGTTGCTGCGCCGGTGCAGCTTTTCAAGGTGCAGCGTTGGCCTCACTTGCATTCCAGCGTTCCTGAGCAGCACCTGCAGTGAACTGTGATTGTCTGGCACCTTTCTCGGGGATGGTGCTGAAATAAAATTGCAGGATCCAGTTGTGGATGTTTCCCATATGGATTGCTGATATTATCATTCCTCGGTATATGGCAGGATTCTATACAGCACGGTATTTGAGTTTGCATGGCTGCAGCATAAAGTTATTTCAGTGGCATCACTGCCATGTTTACAAAAGCTGAGAAAAGCTAAACTCCTCTTGTGTTTTAAATTTCATACTAGGAGACTTTGATTCTATTATATAAACACACACAAATGCAAACAGACCTACAACAGGCCTCTATTCTTCTTGCGCAGCCATGTCTTCTGTAACTCCCTTCTCACCCATTACCTACTCACCCTTTTACCCCGCGTTTCCCTCCACCCCTTGTCCTCTTCAATATTTGCTGTAGACCAGTGTACTCAAGACGGCTATGCTGGTTGTGGTACAAAGGAAAGTACCTACCACACACACTGAGACGCACACTGCGAGGGTGGTAATCCCACTTTCTGTGAACCATGTGGAAGCCATTGCTCTGTAATCTGTTGTAATTGTGTTGTATTTGAGAGAGAGCTGGACTACATTACCTACTTCATTACCGCAGCGTTCGTATGTGTGTGTGTGTGTGTGTGTGTGTGTGTGTGTGTGTGTGTGTGTGTGTGTGTGTGTGTGTATGTGTGTGTGTGTGTTAGAAGAAGCTTACAGCCAAACACAGGAAACAGAGGGAGAAAAAATGGATGTAGCAAGAGAACATTAATACAAAGACGGGGTAAAACTGGCCATCAGCATGATGAAGCACTGTTCATATTTGACCATAATATCACATTCCTCCAATACATTTGCTTAAGTATATGACCTAAGGAGCACACAGGGCAGTAAAGCTCCTGGCGTTCGTGCTCCTGCTGTACACACATATGCATTCAGACCAGAACACACACAAAGCCATACGCCATTACACACATAGACTGCATAATTACACATAATGGATTGAGGGCTGCAAGCACTCTTAACGTAAATCTAGCGGTTATGTAAGTACACAGACCTGTCTCTGTGTAGTTTACCTGTAAATAAGCTGAAATGAGCCATGTGATATATGCTGCTTGGCTCAACTGAACACCCAAAGAAGCTTAAATTAAAAAGTGGCACATTATGAGTCTAAAAAGCCTGTCAAGACCTGCAAAGACACACAAGAGGAAATGTCTGTAATCTCAGATATTCCGCACACTTAGAAATAAGTTCTGTCATCCTTGGCAGTAAGGCAAATATGCATATGCAACTGCTTTCTAACTGAAAGTTGAATAAAAAGCTGAGTAGTTTCGCAACACTCTACATCTGTGTGGTAAATATGAAGCTCGAGCAAGCAGCTTGTTAGCTTAGCTTAGCAAAAAAACTGTAAGCAAAGGGAAACTGGCCAGCCTGTCCAGTTCCAAAATCTGCCTGTCTGCACCTCCAAAGATTCCAAATTACAAATCTAAGTAAAAAATCAGCAAATCACTTTTCATGATTACAGTAAGCTAAGCTAAGCTAAGCTATGCTAATCAGCTATGTCTACTGTACAGGTAGAAGAGTGCTGTCAGTCTTTTTTTTTTCATTAATAGAGCAAATGATTTGGTATTTTCCAAGATGCAAGCTCATTGTCTTCCCTTAGGCCTGTATTATCAGCAAATTCCTAAAAAATCAAATAAAAATCTAAAATCCGAAATGTGTTTGGAATGCACAAAATTTAGTATTTTCACAACAAAGTAATATTGTGAGATGCTTATGTTTTTGGGGGACTGTTCTTCTGACTTGTCACCCCAGTAACCTAGGAAACAACCTAGCTTTGTGTCTGGCATTTGCATGAGCGTATCTAAACCCAAACCATGATCTTTTCCTGAACCCAACCAGGTGGTTTTCTACAGTAAACCAAAGCATACAGCGACTGAAAATGCAACAACAATACGATAAACGAATGCTCCCACACAGGACTCAGACTCCAGTCTCCTGGGTTTAAGTCCTGTGTTCTTCTAATAAAGACTTTGTTGCTCGTTTTATGTGCAAAGTGAAAGAAATTCACGAGTCAAATGATGTGGACATGGGCCAGCAGAAAAGAAAAGTTTATCAAAACACAGGCATCTCAACAGCTCAGTCTCACACCAAGATGAATAATTGCTACACTAGTCCACAGTGTGAAACATACTATTTTCACTAAACAGGCTGTGAAGTTGTTGGAGATTCTGGGGCTGTTTTGCAGCTGAGCTTTGTGGTTGATGTTTGCACAAGTATACTTAAACGCAAATTATGATCTTTTCCTAAACTTAACCAAGTGGTTTTACAGTGTAAACCAAAGCGAAGAGCAACTGAAAACAACTAAAAACGAGGACTGAGAATGCAAAATAATACAAAACTAACTCAGATTGTGGAAGTCCTGTGCTCAGATTTTGTTCCTCTTTTTATATGTTAAATGAAAGAAAGCTGCAAGTAAAGTGATGTGGACATGGATCAATAGAGAAGCAAAGATCAGCCTAAAATTCAGTTTTGCACTATAAACAAGCATGACTATTACACATTTTGCTGTGAGGCTGCATTACCGACAAAATTTAATTGAAGTGAATTAAAAACTGTTCATCACAAACATTAAAAAGAAGGTGAACTTGAGTGTAGAAGTAGCTGCTGGACCATAATATGGCTGAACTGTATTAAACTCAGAGTTGAACTCAAGTTGTGAAAGAATGGACAGCAGAAATGCTGTGAAGATGGGAGTTAATTTTCTGTTGAATGATATCTCATGTGCTGCTGGCTCCGTTTCAGAGTCAAGCAACACAACATTTGTTTCTTGCATGAGGGAGTGCTGTGAGCAGAAGTCAAGTCCAGCGGCTGCAGTACAGATGAAAACCAGCAAAAACTTTTTGGAGAAGCCCAGCCAGCCAGCTTCCTCATCCTCGCTGGTCTGAGATCAGACCTGACTGAGTGAATCCAGAGTGGAGCCTCCTAGTGGCATCGCTCACAGAACTGCTCACGGTGCCAATGCAGCAGTGATCGATGCGCCGAGTTACTGGCTGCACGCTCATAATCATCAATCCTCACGAGAGAGCAGGAAGGAGCGATAGAGGAGGGAAAGATGGAGATGTAAACATTAAGAGAGAAGCGGAGCCAGAGCAAAGAAGATACTCAGAAGGAAAAACGTCCAGTCTCTCAGCGCCCTGCAGGGAGAGATAAATAGGAAGGGCAGTCTGATACATGAGCTGATGAATGATTGAGCTAACACCTCCTCCAATAGCCTTCCCATCACCTTCCTCTTCTACACACATCCTCACTCCCTCTGTTTATTTATTTACTTCGGCAGAGCAGCGTGGGACCAGCGAGGAGAGGTGATGAATGGAATGGAAAGTCTCACAGGGCAGGAGCATTTGGACTTCATACATATGAGTGTGTATGTGTGTTGTGCTTCTACCCTTATGAGAACCAGCTTCTGGCATTTAAAGTAGTGACATCTTTGCAAAGTGACGTTAACTTCGGTCCGTCCGACCTGTTTATGGTTTGTAAATTAGGGTTTAAGTTTAACGATGAGATTAGAACAAGCAGTAACCACCAGGAGCCAAATGTTGAGGCCAGTGTGCTTCAAGACTCAGTTCCTCAAACGGCTCCAAGAAAAGTCTCAGTGCGCTGACGTCAGTGGGAAAGAACCCAACTTTTCTCTCAAAATACGAAGTCCAAAACAACTTGTGGCCTTTCTGGTGTATTTACTCAGTAGTTTCAAAAACAGTACCCAGGAAATAAATTGAGATCATTGTTGTTGGAGGAACAAAAGCTGAATGATTGCGTAGCAACTTAGTCCTGGCAGTGATGAAAGATCTTAATATTATTTTCCCAGTTGGACCCATTAAAACTGACAGCTGGCCAGTATGAAAACCCAAATCACACATCTGGACTTCAACAATTGACATGAACAATGAAGCATCGCTCCCTGATTTTAAAGGAATAGATGTTTAATTGCTTTCTTCATGCAGCTTTTACACCTTTGCTAAACCAGGGTTCCCTCTGTGTTTGTTCAGCAATTTGTAGGATCACTCATTTACTTATCCTCTGGAGCATTTCACCTCCATGTCAGCACGGAGCAACTACCAACCTGACATCCACTTGTGCTTCACTGGCCTGAAAATAAACACATCCTTTGTGTTGAAGCCAACAGCCAGACTGTAAACACCGCAGGAGCCGCTTTCATGGGAAAGCATCTACGGAAAGATGTATGACATCTTCATCACAAATAGCAAAAAAAAAAAAAAAGAAACTCAGAATGCAACTGTGACATAAATGCATGGAGAAAGTAGAGGAGGTTCAACAAAGAAACTGAGTTTGCCACACAAAGTTAGACCTTTCCAATCAAAACACAAAATTGGAATCTGCTTTGAGAAGAACTGATAGATTTTTCAGTACAAAAACTAGCACTGAACAGTTAGCATGGCTTTTTACTTTTCTATTCTATTCTTATTTAGGCTTACTAATTTTATTTTGAGTGTTTAATCGCAATTATATCTTATTGCTTTTCTACTAGGTGCTGCATTTGTTCTTATGTCATTTTGTTTTTCTGAGAAATATCTGGCACTAGAATTTACTTCGGGGTAAATACGTTTTGCCTTTGTCTGTTATATTCCAATGATTGTTCTGTAATAAAACCATACAGAGACACTGACAGATGCATATTTCCATTGTCACAGCTCATGTCAGCGTGTGATAGAGTAGTTAAGTTAATACAGACTTAACCCACCCTTTTCTTGCTGCTACAGCCACAGTCAAAAACCATTCCTTGTAGTTACACAACTTCACACCCTTATAGCCTCATTCATTCATGCATCTCTGCTGAGCTTGCAGTTGATGAAAGTCTCCGAGGCCTCAATGCATATAAAGAATAGTATGGAAACGGGGATTAGCCAGTGGTGACAGCATCGAATTCATTCTGGCTGCAAGCCAGCAGAGGCTACTTACGTTAAGGATCGCTTGTGAGCATCAGTTCACTCCATCAAACTTGATTCATTTGATGTCTTCACTTATTCCTCCTTCAGGGAAACCTGTCACAGCAGGATGAAGGTGACCACGTCGTCACAGTCATGTCGTCAATTCAAATAACTCTCCTCTATCTGGGAGGAAAGTGGAGAAAAAAAGTGCACACACAATCACAAAGGCAGCTCAGTTAATGAGAGAAGAATTTTCTAGTCAAATTGATCTAATTGCTAAAGCCCAAAATCACAGATTTGCCTCAAAGGCACGGCCGGATTAACTAGAAGGCCCCGAGGCAGCAATTTGCTGTTACCTTATATATCAGTTTTATTTTATCCACAGGCAGCCAGAAAAAACTTGGAGCCGAAATTATGAAGTCAGTAGTGAACTGAGAGAAAATCAATCGGCAAACATTTTCATAATTGAATAATTGGAGACTTTTTTTCCAGCAGCAGAATTGTAGCATTGTCAATTTTTTATGACGGTGAACTCCGAATTTCAGGGTTTTGATCACTGCTCAAAGAAGGCTTATCTGGGCTTCATGAAATAATAATGGCCATTTTTCAGTATTTTCCGACATTTTTATAGTAGAAAATCAATCAGCTATTAAAGAAACCAACTGTTAGATGTATTGATAGTATAAATAATTGTAGATTGCAGCCTTACGGTTAATTAATTCAACTTTGCCTGAAGTTTTATTTAAGTCAGTTACTTCACAAGCGCAATATTTTGAACTAGTCTGCTACAATTAACTTAACACCCTCAAAGTGAAATAAAACAAAGGTCCTAAAATTAGATTTTGACATGTGATTCCTCTTCAAAGGTTACAGGATGGAATAAACTTCCATCAACTTTGCAATTAGTCAAAATATGTAAACCCAAATAATATGGAGTAAACTTCAAATGTTGGAGCATCTTGGCATCCTTTTAAATCTGATTTTACTGGAGTTGCTCATGAGGTGTGGCATGAATCAGAGCCTCAACATACATGGTGGATAAATTACGATGTACCTGATCACACATTAACAAATTCATAGTGGCAACAAAGTCTTTGTTCAAGCTTTAAAGAATTTACCAGGACGTCTCTGCTGCTCTGAGACAAATAAAAGATTTTTGGGAGAATAAATTCAAGATTCTGATCCCTTCCTCTTTGTCTACTCGCTTCTCTTCCTTGGCTCCTAATGTCCTCTGTACAAATCTGACATATAGAAAATTCCAACAATTAACTCCATGCACATGCTGGTTTATTTACAAAGTGTTAGAAAGAATGTGTGTGTTTGTGGATGTGCGAGTGTGTGAGGGCATGTGAGTGATTTTCTTTGCTTGCGTGTAAATGTTTACATGGCGCTGGAATGTTCTGAAATGAGATCTGCTCACCACAGAGTGCCAACAGCCACATAACCGCTCACACACACACACACACACACACACACACACATTTCACATCTCTGGTGAACATTACTGGTTGGGTGTGCTGGTTATACGGTTGGTTACATCCGTTTATTCAGTGCATTCCACGTCCATCTGAAAGGGAACACGTGGGATAGAAATATCTTGGAGTAATGCATTTCTGCTTAACACGCAGAAGCAGCAAACGATATGACATTGTTGTGATGTTGGTTGCATCAGCTCAGGGGGACAAATGAGGAATCAGAGCTGCGATAAGCTGCAATGACCTCCTATAAAACAAAGTCAGGCACCACTTGATCCACAAACCTCCACTCGCAACACACTCGCGGTGGGCTAGGGGTGACTACGGCTGTTCTGTTTGACAACTAATGAAGCAGGCCTCAAAGACGAGGTGGCGCATGCTGCCATTTTCACTCCACACACACACACACACACACACACACACACACACAGGCACACTGCCATCCATGACTCTGAATAACAATCAAAACAAATGAAAGTGGCTGTGAGGGGGAAACTTTCCTCATTGTCTGTTTTAATTTGAGTCTTATTTAACAAGTCGAGAATCAAACGCCGGATAAGGGGGTGGGCGGCGGGCGAGGCGTCGCACAGAGGAGACAACAGACGCTGAGAGGGGGAGAAGAAGAAGAAAACGACAGAGACTTCAGACTCCATCAGTCTGAAAATAGAGCAGTTTTTTGTTTCATCCGACAGAGAGAGGTGTCGATAATTAGGCTCTGTAAGGTAAGAGTGGGAAGTGTGTGTGTGTGTGTGTGTGTGTGTGTGTGTGTGTGTGTGTGTGTGTGTGTGTGTGTGTGTGTGTGTGTGTGTGCGTGTGCAGAGTCTTCCTGACAGTATGTGCTGAGAGCATTGTAAATGCAGGGGTAATGGTTGTCAGTGTGTGACAGCTATAAATGGCCCTTTAGTTCTCTTCTCAACACTACATTGACACACACCTTCTCTCTACCTTTTTCGCACACACAGACACACACACACAGACACACACTGCACTGAGTTTAAGCAAAGGATCTTCATTTTCATGTTCATCGATTTAATTATCATCAGCACTAACACGCAGCAGCCTCTCCACTCGAGGGAGTAACACTGAGAACAAAGATGCTCGAGGTTCCCGTGCAGCTTACGAACATCAGGTGCCTGTAAGTAAGAAGATTGCCTTAACTTATTTCACTGGCAAATTATTGTAATGGAGTATTTACTGTTATATAAGAAGAGTTTTAGTTCAAAGAGAAGAGACATTAGATTGTTGTAGTGATAATCACAGTCATTCTCATAGAAGAAGATTAAAGCTCTTGTAAAACAGGCTGCACTTTGTCCATTAATATCAGAGTTATTACATGAAATAAAATACATTTCTGGATGTCATACATGTCTTTTTTGTGGTGCGTTCACATAGATTTACATATGTGTAAGTACATTTACATCTGCTAGATCTATGTGCATGAAAAATCTTGGTGTAAATGGTAGCACTTGAGAAAAAATGTTTAGTTGATGGAAAATCGAAAAAGACTCCATCAGACCAAAGTGTCAAAAATGAAGTCGGAGTTGTCATGGTGCAACAAAAATGACACATCATGATCTTTGTTGCACGTCACCCTCCTCTGAGACGATGGATAATTTTTTATTATTATTTTTTAATCTCAGTAAGTGCTTGATATGTCAATCTAACATCTCACAGATATCAATTTAAATATCCATAAAAAAACAAGTTTAAAGAGCAGTAGGCCCCTGATGTGATGAGATGGAATAAAGCAATAGCTGGATATGATTTGCTTGTGCACGCTGGCTCACCTCACACTGCCATGACCCATTAGAAACGCCGTTAGTCCCACATGTGCTGTGACAACTGAACCCATTTGCTGTGAATGAACAAAAAAAATAGAAATACTACAAAGTTAAAAAGAGACACAGACGTGGAGAAATACAGTGAGCTAGACCTCCGCAGCCGTGATAACAGGTTGTGTAAGATGGTAACCGGGAGGTGAGAGCTGATGGACACGGTCACCCCAGCGAAAGGTTAAGGGCTAATGTGTTGCTTTTGAAAAAGGATCCCTTAAAAAAATATCCTTGGCTACTAAAATAGGCTTGTAACCTTTCTATCACTCTGGGTCTCCGTTGCTCAACATAAACACACACCCTGAGCGAGGTCACAGTTCAGACAGCTGGATAATAACATTACAACTAATGGACTCTCATCTGTTTATTCATAAAGGGTTTCTCCGCGTTCCTGTGCGTGAACAAGTGCAGTGTGTGTGTGTGTGTGTGTGTGTGTGTGTGTGTGTGTGTGCGTCGGTGCACACGGAGAGAAGCGGTTTCACATTGTGTCTCAGGGGACGCTGTGGTGAATATACCCAGAGTGCTTTGCTTCACAGGCAGGTCTGTGTGGGAGCGAGCTGGTAGTTTTATTGCATTACGGTGAAGCACAGAGACTCGACTGTAGCTCAGCGTCAGGATGTACACTAATGCACCAACAGATAGGCGTGCGCTTGTGTTCATACCTGCATGTAAAGTGCGTTTGCATGTGTGTTTCTGTGTCTTCACTATTTTGATTTTAGAGCTTAATCCAAAACCTTCTCCATCCGTCTGGAGCTGCTTATAAAGATATGTATATGAGGGTTGTGTGTTGCTCGTACGCTGTGTCTGATCATCAGCAGGCCACAGGTGCTGCGTGACACCTGATGATGACAGCAGAAGGTGCTCGTGGGAAATGCGGTGCCGATAGAGAAGCTTGGATAAACTGCTCCTGACAGCTGGATAATCATCTCTGCTGAAGAGGCTTTCCCTTGATGACCTCACCAGACCTCTGCGGTTGAGCTGCTTTCCGGAAAGTTGGAAATTCTGCCTCCGTCTCCTTGGGAAAATGCACTGAAACGGTCCTTCAGTGGCTCTTTATCGGGTCAGAATTTCAAATGGAAACTCAAGATTTGTGAAAGCATGCTGAGACATGATTATCTGATACTATGTCAACAGAACTGCGCCACATGTTTATCACACTTGAGATTTTTCAACTTGCCAAATCCTACATTTTGCAACACTTATTTAGAGCATAAAGCATTAGAATTCATGGAATTACCACAGAATTAGTATTCTCACTGAAACGTCGGCTGCTGTATGCACAAAGTAACCAGGTAAACAAATGTGCTGCAGCTGCCTTTTTTCCTTCCCTCATTATTCCGACCCAAAGCGCTGAAGCACACAGAGGTTGTGAGTCCGACATACCAACTGGGAATTTCCCACTTTTAACTTGTTGACATCATTGCGCCCAAGGAAACAATGTTGCCTGGCAACAGAAAGAGTGGGAGGACCACTTAAATCTGTTGATGATGTTATTTAACATTTCCAAGATCCACATTTAAGTCAGAAGATGTCAGATTTTTCACACTTTGATTACATCTAAATGTTTTCTCTGTAGTGTACTTGTGATTTTTCAACCTTTTGGGCTTGTGATCTCTCAAAGGAAGCAATGTGTGCTGTTTGTGAGCATTTTAACAAAAGATTTTTTAAAATAAATTTAGATTCCTTCAACCATTTGTGCTATTCAAATAACATTCAGAGAAGTCAAAAGGGAAAATTACCCATAACTTCAAGAGTAAAATTCAAAGATTCAAGGAAAGTGTGAAAAATTCTGGGTTATTTTATGTGGAGGGAACTTATTTCTGTTTTCCTCTGTTATGAATGATGTCACTGTCGCTCATAATTATCTAATGACTCCGGCAGAGTGAACCACTGGTGCTCTTAACAAACCAATCAAGTCAATGTATCTAATTTAAAAAAAAATCTAATTAACACTAGTAAAATATTATCTGTTACTAAAATATTACTATACAGTATTTAATATTACACAATATTCCTGTAAACATAATTTGAAATGGTCCTTTGTTTGTTTTGTTTTGTTTTTTGTATCTTTATCATTTTACATGAAGTTTTGTGACTTAAGAATAAAATCCCCACCCACTGATAATAAAAGAAAATATTTTTCCAATGAGAAGAATTGATTTGCTGCAAAAAAAAGGGGGGGGAAAGTCAAAATAAAGGGAAAAAAATTAAAGACTGGATTAAGAGCACATTGTTCACAACATGTAGACATGATCATAAATTGACCTAAATAAAAAATATAAAAAGGTGCTATGCTACTTGTTTCTGCATACTGCTGCAAGCATTTTGACTAGCACTAATAAACAGTTTAAAGTCAGATTAAAAGTGTTTCCAAGTAAAGATTTTATTAAAAAAAAAAAAAATATAGGTCTCAGCTCTCACTATGCACTGCTTTCTAATTTAATATTGCTCAACTGAAATTAAAAGTTCTATTTGTAGGGAAGACAAATCATATCAACCAAACTACAGTATTTCAAAAGTCCACTTCAGAGACTGTGTAACCGTAACCAAAAATGGACACAAGAAATGCCTCTTGATGCTATTTTTAATCTTCATGGCTTGGCTCCTAAATAAAAATTATTTATTCGTCCTGAGGGAGGAGCCTGTTTCCCACGGCGACACTTAGAGAGGCAGGTGAGCGGCCATGTGATAGGATGTTGACAGGCTGGCTGATGCTGTTCAGCCGGCCAGGAATGCAGCAAACTGGCCTTAATTGTTATCAGCTCATTGGTGCTCATTTTTACAAGCGGTTGCTCCGAGGAGCTTCTGGTCGTCGTGTCTAAATTTACTTAAACTGCTCCAAGAGCACAGAAAGCTATCTCTGTTTAACGCACTGACGTTTAATACAAGCCCACTCCTCAGCCCCAAATAGCTTCTGTGCCGGTCGAAACTTACTTTTTCTCAGTGGCGTGAGCAGTCGTTTGGACTGTTGCTAATATGAGATGACAGGTAAACTTGTGAGTCTGGCCTCCATGCCAGAGCCCACTGCTGGGACTCTATGTGAGTGTGTGTTTGTGGCGCCATGGGGGAGCAGCCAGCCGTGCGCCCAGGCAGTAATCAGGTCGTAAACTCCATCAGGTTCTGTTTTCTCTGGAAGACTTCGGGGAGGGGACGAAGGAGGAAGGTGGGCGAGGAGGAAGGAGGCTGTAAAACTCTGGTTAGCTCCGTCAGCTCTCCTTCCATCAGCAGTGGGGAACATAAAGCACGAGGGAAGTCAAACAGGTTGGCGGAGAGAGCGAGAGCAGCGGGACAACAAAAATATGGCTTCTTTGGGGGTTTGAAAGTATTTGTAAAAACGCTTTATAGAACGTTACAGCCTTCTGTGGTGGCAGATGGTTGGAGTTTGACACATGTGACGATAAATAAAAGTTATTAGGCCGAGTGCGGTGGGAGGCTTCTGTCCGCCAGTCACAGCCCTGCATAATCTCAGTCATCACTTGTCTCTAGTTCGTCAGTAGCAGCAGACACATGTGGTGCACACAGACTTCAGAGGTCATCGAGAGGGGGGTTGATGATAGGTGGAGTGTGTGTGTGTGTGTGTGTGTGTGTGTGTGTGTGTGTGTGTGTGTGTGTGTGTGTGTGTGTGTGTGTGTGTGTGTGTGTGTGTGTGTGTGTCTGTGGCCGCGATGTTGCGATTGTAAATGGTCAACTCTGTCAGGTTATGCGCTGGTCACAGCAACTGTTGTGATGAAAACACAATTTAATTAGACACTTGACAAACTGACTCACACATCTATAGCTATTCTGTGTATGTGTGTATTCGTGTGTGTGCGTGTGTGTCCTTGCTGGAGGACTAATTGTAACTGGACCCAGTAATGAAGCTTTTCAGAGCTTCCTGTTGTGACTCGACACACTTGTCTCCCACACAATAACCCAAACAGAGTTCATGGCTGCAGCAGCGTTTCAGCTTTTTTCATTTTATAATAATAAGCAATGTAGTCATCGAGTTAATGCCTCTAAATAAAGTAGTTTTGTTAATCTAGATAAACTTTTGGCTCATTTACAAGCTGTGAATAAGTGTCTAGCTGCTCCTGCTTCTTGCGACTTTACATTACTTTGACGAGGAAAGGTTATCGGAACTACTTGGGAAAAATTTGTTTCTCTGAGGCAACCGCATGAAAGCTTTTTTCTGAAAGCGCCATGCATTCATAAATGACTTGGAACCTTTTGACACCACCTTAATCCACACTTAAATGCCACACATCTTCCTCATCTCCCTCAGTATTGAGTTAGAAACAAAAAAAATCTGAACACCCAACCATTTCTCTCAAGAGAGACAAGTCAGATTTCAGAATTTTTCCCACCAATTCCTCATGTGGAAATCCTCTGTCTTTGAGGCCAAAACAGAGAGTAAAAGACACCAATGTACCATTGATGCTGGTGCAGCTTTCCAGTTCCTGTCAAAAATAGTCTCATTCATTCACTGTATCATAATCATGAATCATGGAGTAATTTAGTCAAATCAACTCATCTGTTCTAGTTTACTTATTGTAAATATATGAGTTTTTCAAATTTTTGATTGATTTAACTAAAAAGTGTCTCATTGTTACTTTGAAATCATTTTAGAACTTGAAAACATGAGCTCTTGAGGTATTATTATATCAAAAAAAGATGACTTGAATGAACAGTTGGCAGTTCACTCAACTCATTGAGTCTATAAAATGAGGGGTGCAATGTTATAGATTTAAAACTCCCAAGACACTCGTCTTTTTGCAGTTTGATTAAACAGACGTGTTTGTAATGCATATTAAATTAAGTCATATTTATTTGTTTTCATAATAATTGAAACAGTTCAAACTATGACGGTCCGTGTACGGATCTGGTAATTGGATTTTCCGTTCTGAAACGGGTATTGAAAAACAAAAAACGAGTGGTTATTTGATTTTCGTTTTAAAATACAAAAATTAAAATTGAAATACAAGGCGTTTTTCCTTTTCATGATCAAAAAGGGATATACGATTTTTTTTAAATGCTTTGATTTTCGTTTTATATTTAGAATAACAAAAAAGTAAAATCAGTAAGAGAGAAATGAAAAAAGGTCCGTTTTTAAATTTTCTGAGACCGGAAGTGGTCATCAGTAAGTGTGGAGCCAAACGACAACAACATTCTCAGAGGGCGGAGCCAGAGAGCAGTGATTGGTCAGACCAAAGATAATATAGAAGACAGCGCTAGCGTATCCAGTCTGTATGTATCTATGGTCTGCACGTCTGGTAGCATCTGTGGCTGCTGTTGATCTTGTTTTTGGAGTAAAACACGGTAAGAAGATAAATACTTCTAACCTGTAGCGTTGTTTTGTTGTACGTTAAGTCAGCGACTTGTGAAGAGTTGTGTTTTGTCGTGTTTGAGCAATTGGTCCGGACGCGTTAGCTAGCTAAGCGGCTAAGTTAGCTAGCGGGCTAATTAACACTGGTGGCTAACGTACCGCTGAACACCTGTGTTAGTTGCTGTCAGCAGTTATTATTAGAATTAACTTCTCAACCTGTATTTCTCTGCTGTGTATTTTAGCTTTTAGAAAAGTTATTTTACTTTAAGGTTAACTGAAACCCGTTCAGCTGCACTGAAGTTTAACATTCAGCTGGTTTGAATTAAACCGTGCTAAACTTAACATTGCGCAACATTACCTCTCTGAATCTCCATAATTTCATTAAATTCCTTCTCTCTTCCACTGCTCAAGTTCAATCCAATATATAAAGTGACTTTAATAGTGAATAAACTAACAACCAGCCATTGTATTTATTTATTATTGCATGTATTGGTAGTAAAACATGAGTTGAAACATCCTACTTTTGGATCTAGAACTGCACAAGCCGTTCATTTTCAGTCACCTGATGAGTTAAACTCCCCTTTTTATGTGAGGTTGAAGCAGAAAGTCTGAGTTAACAAAGAAAGTTCTTTATAATTTGCTGTGACTGAGGCTTTAGTTTTTGTTGAGCTGATTTACATATAGAAACTTTGTTCAGGAAAATTTCTCAGTAGCTCAGAGGACAGGCTGCTTTATACACAACCTTGTAAGAGAATGTCTGTTAATGCTTTCAGCAGAATTTAAAAACACAACACTTCCTAAACAGATATTTTGAGGCTGTGAGGTTGAACGTTTGAGAGTATATCAGTGTGTTTGTTTGTGGTCTTTCTGTTTCTAGGTGGAAGCTGAATTAGTGAGGATGACTCCTGCTCCTGTCATCTCTAAGCTCCTCCCACATCTTTACCTGCACATGAGGAAAATCACTCCTGTAGAATGCAGGTATGTTTGTCATTATTATAAAAAGATGTTGCCTGGTGACCTGTCAGAAACCCATTATACAGAGTCAGCCAAAATAATGTTTACACACATCAGGAAAAGAAAAACTTGCATAAATATTTCAATACCAAATTTATTCAGACATCACCAGATTAATAAAACTTATCTCTGGCCTCTACAATTACAAGAGGTGCTCAAAGTGGAGGCCACTGGCTTCCAGACATTTCTCTTGTGTTGTAGACGTCACTTGTTGATGCTCCATTCATGAGGGTAATGCCATCTGTTGTGAAAACATTGTACCACAGGACACAGAGTTGTCATGATTTGATCAAACTTAGAAAGAGGAATCTATATGTGTAGAAGTACTTATACAATTGAAATATTTATAAAAGTTGTTCTTTTCTTGATGTGTGTATATTATTTTTGGCTGACTCTGACTCTGTGAACTTAATGAGAACAAATCTGTCATTTAATTGTTGCTTTGAAAGCTTCTTTAGTGAAAACCGGCTGGTGTTCTGCTTTGAAACAAACTGCTGTTGAGGTCTGTGTTTTTAGGTTTAACCCCACTGTTTCTGAATGAACTGATAGTTGTTTTTTTTTTCCTGATCAATGTGGACGTTATAATTGATGGTAACATTTACTGATCATATAATCAGCATGACAATATAACAGTATAACATTCTGACCACCTGACTAATACTGTGTTGGTCCCTTTATGATGCTAAAACTCCTCTGACCCAGTGGGGCTTCGGCAGACATTTTCCGAGTTTTTTTCCATTTGTCATTCTCATCCCTGATTGTTACTACGGCTTCCATAGTGGTCCCATCAGAGAAAATCATATCCATATACAGATTTTTCTTAATTCCAGGGCTGGTTCAGTAAAGATTATAATAATAACTACATCAGATAATTCTTGGTCGTAGTTGGAATTTTGCAGACTGAGAGATGGTTGAGAAGGTTTGAAGTTCTTGTTTTAACAAAATATGTTATAATAGAAGATCTTGGTCATTGTACATGAAATTATCTGCAAACCAGCAAAGTGCATCAGTCTGAGGTATCTAAAAATAAATAAGTAAAGAAAAATGCTTCTAAAGCCAATGATAAACAGAATATTTTGAGGGAATATTCTAAAAAGGAAAGAAAAGCTCCATTCTCACTCCTCTCAGGATAAACTGTCATTAAAATTGACTTTAAATTTAGCTTCAACACGCGATAAAAACATTTACTTTCATTACTGATGTTGTCAAGTTTTAATAAAGTTCATGCTACTTTTATAAAATGATAAAAGTGAATAAATTGTATTTCTGTGATCTGTGTTTGATTTCTGTCTTTTCTCCTGTCATCCAGATGTTCAGAGGGAGATGATGCCACATCTGGTCCAGCCGATGGAAGGTCTTGAAGTTCTCTGACTGGCCTCGACTGAAGATGGTCGTCTCACTGGATTTAAGGTTCAGATGCTCAGTAACAAACTCCACCAATGAGCCAACAGGGAAGCTTTAGGTTTATTAAATGTTGCTATGAAGGTTTCGCTGTTTTTCTTTGTGAATGCAATGTGCTCCAACTGAAAGTTGAATTAGAACTTAGAAGTAAATCCTTCCATCTGAAAGGATTTAGTTGCATTAATAACCTCATAACATTCTAATTTTTATTCCAGTCTTGGTTGGAAATAGAATCTCTGTATTGATTCAGGTAAAAACTGAACTTCACAGCATGTTGGAGCAAAACAATCAGATGAAAACTGTGATGGTGTTGGATTGTCAGACCGTAATGTTGCAGCTCAAAGCAGCTTTTCTAGCTCAGTTCATTCTGACATTCAGCTATGAATCAACACAGTAGATGGTGATCCATGCTGTGGAAGTCTCACATCTCCTGATTTAATGGAGCTGCTTTGCACTTTTTACACTGTTTATTCACCAACACTTTATTTAATAAAAGTCCCATCTAGTTTTTATGAGGAATGTGATGTTTTAATTTCTCTGTGAATAACTGCAGTCTAATGCAACAGCTGGAATTGTAACATCTGTCCTGATATTGATCATGAAGTATTGATCAGACTACTTATGGTTAGCAGTCATCCCTGAAGTTTTACATTAAAATCTTTACTTGTGTTGTGAACTTTGGTAAGAAGCAGAAACGTTAGCGTTGCCATGGATATATGAGTGTTAAATTCTGTCCATGTTTCCATTTCGGGAAATTCAGTCCAGTTCCAGAATGTGGAGGAATTTAGTCTCACAATCACAGACAACAAATATTATCTGAAAGTCGGGTTATTGTTGTTTATCAGCACAATACAAAAAGATTAATGTTAGAAATATTCCAGTTAAGACTCTAGAATGTCATGATTCATGTAAATTTACCTCAATAATATGAATGTTCAGGTTAAGATTGTACAGTGATATTTATTATGCAAGTTTAGCTGATTAACGTTTATGACTCTGCACTAAAATATTATTTAAATTGACATCATTATTATAATATTTAGGGTCAGACCCTACAGTATTGAGATTAAAAAATCAAATATTCTATAAAATGTAAATACACTGAATTCATTTGGATATATTTAAGTGAGACTCTACAATATTATTTGACACAAATCTATCTAAATCAAAATTTTAATCATTTTTACTTCAAACATTTACTGAACTGATTTAAATATTAAAATCACTCCTTTCTAATCCTCTGCTGTACGTTCAAACCTGAGGCCTTAAATAGAAACACACAAGTATCTGATTGAAGGAACTTCTGCAGAGTCCTGGTTCCAGAACATGATGATAGAATTATAGACAAACTTTAACAAAAGCTGCCTGAGAGTTTACAGGTTTTTATGTTAAATTTCTTCAGTAATTTAATGAGAGTTATCAGCAAAAAATCAAGTGTTCATTTGATGAACTTCATTTCCTAAAACATCCAGAATTGGAGCTCATATCTTTGGCAGCTGTAAAGTTTCTGCTCCTTCAAAGTTCACAACACAATGAATGAATTCCTAAAACACTCTCAATGCTGGAGAGCGTTTGTGATGCTGAAGCAGTGATCAGTTTTTCTGTTTCTTCTCTGGAGATGCACGAGGGACGTCTGCAGAGACTGAGAAAGAGTCTCACCACATCCTGACATGAGGAAAAAGACTTTATTAAAGACTACAATGAGAAAAACTAGCAGACGGCTGCATTCAAGGTGAGCTCTGAACATTTGATCTGGAACAGGAATTCAATAACGGCAGCATGAGCTTCATTTCAGTCTGTAGCTGCTGAATTCATGGATGAATCATCTGGCACTAGAGAAGAAGACCATCAAACATCCACATCAGCTGATGGAGGTCCAAGAGTCTCACCTAACAACCAACCTACAGAGTGAAGACCTCAAATCTGATTGGACGGCCTCCCATTCAGTCACATGTGTGAACAAATGCCTCTAAGTTGATTTGTTTTCTAAAATAAATCTAGTTTGAGTCCTAATCTATGCCTGTGTGTTTGCTTCTTTACACTGCTGTTAACAGTTTAGGCTGTTAGATTGTTCCAGATAAGACAAGTACAAGATTCTTCAGAGCCATTCTACCACGAGCCTGAGAGGAAGAACTCCAACAGCTACTGAATGTTCCTGTGGTTCCCTCAAGGCTACAGGAGGAGCCCTACGAGGACGAGCTGATCCACCTGATGGAGGCCAGTCGCTGTGGTTCAAAGCCAACACCGTCTACGTGGACTTTTACTGGACCACACGGAGGCCTTCAAACCGGACCAACAAGTTCAGCGACTCCCCGACTCGTGGGTCTGAGGACGCCACCAAGCCTCGGTCCAGCCGGCCTCCTGTCTGTGGGTGTTTGAGTGCTGAGAGGTTTGTGGATGCATGTGAACGTTCTGTGTTGAAACAGCAGCTTTTGACTCACTAACGCCGGGAAAAACCAAGAGCTCCTTTATTTGTGACTTCCACTAATAAAACTGATGAAAATAAGTTTGCCAGGGTTCTGACTGATAGCAGATTATTAAATAATGAAAATAATCGTTTAAATATTCCTTTAAACAATCCTTTTAGGTCTACATTTCCTTTACACTGACTTCTTGGTGCATGTACAAGTATTTTGGGTGGAATATACCATTAAGCCCGATGTTCAAGGGTTCTTTTGGTCTACATTGGAGGATTTTAGGGGGAATTTTCTTCCAAACCGTCTTTTAGTCTACATTTAAGGATGTTTAGGATGGTATATTCTTCCGAACCAAATTCTCAGGTCTACATTTCAGGTGGAATATTCCTCCATACTAACTTTTTTGGTCTACACTGAAGGATTTTTTCTAAACCACCCTTTCAGGTCTATATTTGAGGTTTTAGGTGGAATATTCCTTTTAACCAGCCCCTCAGGTCTCTTTGAGGATTCTGGATGGAATACTCGGTTAAACCAACATTTTAGGTTCATGTCTAAGGATTTTTGGTGGAATGTTCCTTTAAGGTGGATGTTTGAGGACCTTGTAGGTGGAATACTTCCTGAAACCAACCTTTTAGGTCAACATTCAAAGATTTAAGGTGGAATATTCCTTTAAACCAACCTACATTTCATGTTTTGATCATTATCAAGTGAGAAACCTCAATCCAGACTCCTCATAATAACATTTGAGATTTATGCTGCTGTTATTTGTTTAGTCCAGACTAAATGACAGAAATCTACAACTGTAATTTTATTTCAGGACTCGGTTATTAAATGTCAAAACAATCCATGTGACTCTAAAAACTCAACAGCTGTACAAACTCTAAACTCTCCACAAGGATCCAAAATAAGTTGGACTTCTACATGAGAGCTTTAATTATTCTTCATCTACTTCCTGAAAAGTTTGGTCAATAAAAAAGACAAAAACTAATATTGTCAGCTGAGCTAAAGACAGACTTTGTGATTTTTCTGCTGACATGTGTTGTTGTAAACGTACTCTGTCAAATAAATAGCCGCCTAACCCCCTGGAAACCAGCGTTTGTCCTGTTTTTGTGTTGCTCCTTGGCGACCCAAGACAGCCGGGTCCTAATGTTTTTTGAGCAACACACCATACTATGACGTTTTTACAATGATGGTTCTACTATGGAACCAGTTTGACGTGTTCAGGTGTTCTTTGTGTGAAAACTCAGAGATTTCAGGTATCAGAAGGTGGTTTTCAACTTTCTTTGTTAACTTTCTGCTTCAACTTTAAACTAAATTTCCTTCACTAACCCAGCCCTCTGGACTTCCAGTAAGCTGTGTTCCTATTGGCTGTCCAGGTGGCTGCTTGGTGTTATCAGGAACACCTGAGCAGCTCAGTGTCTTCCTGCTTTATTTAGCTGCATTCAAACATTTCCTCTGCTTCTCTTCACCAGTAAACCGGGCTTGGCTCTGTTGCTTTAATTTGTTCTTTAGGCGTTGGCTTGTAGCTTCCAGCAGTAAAATAGGCTTTAATGTGTTTCTTGGTGTGTTTTAGGGCTTTGTACTGGATAGTTGTCTTGGTAAATGTGGTTCTTTAGCCACAGTTAGCACATGGTGCTAATGTGTGCAGTGATTAGTGGATTTGGTGCAGCTGTGTCTTTATCTTGGCTGTAGTGAGTCTTCAGAGGTTTTTGGTCAGACACATTCTGTATTCTTGTTTGTGAACCAACGTTGGTTGTCCAGAAGGTAAGAGTTCCTGTCCTGATTCTCTGTTTAAAGAGGTTCTCTGGTAGGCTGCAGGAGACTTTAGCGTTTGGGTTGTGCTAGTTTGGTTTTTGTATGGTTTCATTTGGACGACTATCTTGAGGCCCCTCCATTTGGTTTAGTGAGGTTTTCTGGAACAGTTCTACAAAGCAACCTGCAGCAGAAGAGACTTTGAGAGTTTTTAGGAAGTTCTGGAGACCAGACTTTAGAGCAGCAGAAACATTTGTCAGCAGTTAGAGCAGGAGAAGGTGAGCTTCAGAGTAGAAATGAGACAGAAACCTTCTTGACCCGTGTGGTGAGGTCCTGTACCAAGAGTTTGAGCAGGTTGTGAAGAGTCTGTAGTTCTTTGGTCTGAAAGCACAAGAAGAGTCGACTCATTAAAGGAGAAAACAGGAGATATTGTTGGTTCTTCTGTCGCTCTGCAGTTTCCTTAGACTGAATATCAAGTTTATATTTTAAATGATTTCCCATGTGAGCCCAAGAAGACTTCAATAAACTCCCTCCATCCCCTGGACACAACATATTTTATTACCATGTTAAATCTTTTTTTTTTTTAAGTGTTTTTGAGTTTTAATCATAGTTCAAGCATAGTTTTTTTGTCTTTTCTTGTTTTGTCATCTGTGTAAAAGGTGCTAAACAAATAAAGTTGAATCGATGAACTGAATAATTGACTAACTCATGATTGTGACAACAGAAGTATTTTCCTTGTGATTTAAGGGTTTATTTCATTTTTAATGTTGGGGTTAAAATCTTGACAGAAAAAGAAGATTAAAGAAATAAACGACATAGCAAAAAGCAATTAAAGGGAAAAAAAAATTAATACAATAAAACTTTTAAAAAGTTTTATTATTAAAAAGTATTTTTAAATAAAAACAGTTCAAAAAAAGTATTTTTTTAAATGTTTAATATTCTTTAATTGTTTTGTAAATGTTTAATATTCTTGTTTAATTGTATTTTTTAAATGTGTAATTATCTAAAATATTTTATCTGTAATTTTTAATATTTGTATTTTAAAAATGTTGTTTAATTTAATAATTGCATTTATTGTATCTTGTTGAATTATCTATTTCAATATTTTCTGTTTAATATCATTTAATTGTATTTGATGTGTAACTATATTAAGCCGATAAAACATTTGAAAAAACAATTAAACATTAAAAAGACAAAACATTTCGAAATCAAATCAGACATTAGAAAAGAATAAAAGGTGAGAAAAGAGCAAAACTAAATGTTTAAGAAGAATCAAACTAAAGACAAAACATTTGAAAAGACCCCAGTTAGACTTTAGAAGATCAAATTAAAAAGAAGAGACAATAAAACGATCAAAAAGAGCAAAAACAGATAAAGGTTAAGGCGTTTTCTAGTCTGAAATGAAAACATCAAGTTGTTTCTTCAAACATTTCCTCTTTCTATGTTGTTTGTTTGATTGTAGCCAGATTTACTAAGAACTCATTTAAGAAAACTGCTTTCCAGATAAAGTCTACTAGTAGTTGAAGGCATCGATCAAACTAATGTTACCTTCTGATCTCCACAAACTTTACTGTTCAGTGAAGAGAATCAAAGTTTGTTGAGGATTTCTAAAAAACCCACAGGTGAAGGTCTGAGAAGAACTCAGATGGATGGTCTAAATGTGAAATCAAGACTCATGGTCACAAGTTTAAAGGCTTCTGTTAACCAGAAAGTTCAAACTAACAGAGAAGTACTGAGAAACTTTTGAAACTTCAGTCCTCAGAGTGTCTGAAGGTTCAAACTAACAGAGAAGTACTGAGAAACTTTTAAGATTTCAGTCCTCAGACTGTCTGAAGGTTCAAACTAACAGAGAACTGCTCAAGAACTTCTAGGTTTTCAGTCCTCAGACTGTCGAAAGGTTCAAACTAACAGAGATCTACTCAGGAACTTAGAAGATATCAGTCCTTGGGCTGTCTGAAAGTCAAATCTAACAGAGAACTACTGTGGGACTTATAAAATTTCAGCCCTCAGACTGTGTGAAAGCTCAGGTCCTGAGGACTCGGGAGGTGTGGAGGCTTTGGAAAGTCTTGGAACTGAGGGTTCAACCCTCCAGCACAAAGGCAGAAGTCCAACCTCCTGAGAAAAACGGTCGAGTCGAGACTCGAGTTAAAAAAAAAACTCGAAAACGCTGAAAAATAGATGATAAATGCGCAAAAAAAAGAAGAATTAGTATCTGAGCGAATAGCTCAGGGGGATAAGAAGAGGACTACCAAGTGGTAGGTCGCAGGTTCGAGACCCGCCACTGGCAATTTTCTTTCTTTGTCTTTGTCAGGATTTTGAGAAAATTTAAGAAGTGTCTGGTCTTGAACCAGCGACCTGCAGCTCCATAGGCAAATCCTTAAGTCACTGAGCTACAGATCAGATAAAAAGAAATAATTTCGTCGTCCCTTTGGCATCGTAGTTAATCAAGTGACCACATGGGTGGAGCCAAGGCGGAGTCTGGGTGGAGTCAGGGCGGAGAGTAGGCGGGAAGGTGGGTGGCGGCCTCCCCCCCTCTACTCCCCCACCTCCCCCCACCACCCACCACACCTTCCCCCGCCCGACGAGTTTTTCGAGTCTCCACGAGTTCTTCGAGTCTCCACGGGTTTTCCCGAGTTTCTGGAGTTTCCACCAGGTCTGAGGCAGAACAAGTTGTCATGAAGAGGTGTTGAAGTCGGCCAGGATGGACTGACTTTTGACAGGGATTAGAAGGAAGACCACTAGAAGAGCAGGTCTTTAACCACCATCCATAAAATCCATGGAGTGGCTCCAGAGAAATGAAGGGAGGTCAACTTTTATCAGCCTCCATCCAGATGTTCAACTTGATATCTTTACTTGGAGATTTTTAGCACCACAAACCTTTAGTATCACACTTTATTATCATTTATTAGGACTTTAATGGAATCCATCAGCAGATTTAGTTTTTGTTGAGAAGCTTTATTCTTGTCGTCGTGGGACTGCAGTATTTAAAACTGTTCCTTCTATTTGACCTCATGTTTATTAGTTTTAGTGGAGAAAGTTATTTTAATTGTCCATTAGTCTCTTAAAAAACAAATAAATTGGATTAGTCAAGAAAATAAAGGACAGACAGAAAATAAGAATCTTTTACTTTGTCATGTTTTAAAACTGTATGTATCTTCTAATGTTGGAGTAATTCAGCCATATATGTTGGAAAATACATTTTCTTTGTCGATTAATCTGTTGATTGTTTTCTCCAGCAATTCATTTCTTGTTTTGGTTTATAAAATGTCAAAAAATGGTGGAAAACATTGATCAGTGTTTCCCAAAGATGACAAAGGTTTTGTTTTGTCCACAACCCAAATATATTCAGTTTACTGTTATAAAAACCTAAAAGATTTGCATTCATGATGCAGGAATCAGGCAGTTTTTCACTTTTTATCTTAGTTTAGTCTGAAAGATAGTTGATAATGTGTGAATTGTTGCAGCTTGTGAGCTGTAGAAGGTTGTAATCCTTGGGACAGAGTGTCAGAAAACATTTAGAAACCAACATCAACAAAACACAACAAAGATTTGAACATCATTAAAGGGAAATCCAACTTTCGCATGACAATGTCTAATTAAAGGACATTTATTTCCAACGTAAATGTGTGATATTCATCCTCTGGAGCTTTCTCTTCACATCGTCTTCCACCTGGACTGGTTTGGTCGGGAGCATGTGCAACAAACATTTGAAAAACTGCACTTTAACATCAATGAATGACACTGAAGTTTAATCTCTACATAAATGAGTCTGGATGTGCTGCTCTGTCATTAACTCCTAAGTTTAGGGAAAGTTAAAACAAAAGAGGACAGTTCAGATAAGACTTGAGAATGAGCTTATTCTGAACAAACATCTCAGATTTTCTGAGCTTCAGCACCTCTAGCAAGATATTTTAACAACAAGTAACTCAAGAGATCCAGAAGTTGGAGAGAGTTAGCTTTAGCTGAGCCAAAGAACATGTGGGATGCTAACCTAGCAAACATTTCAGACTTTTCTCTGTGAATTCTGAGAAATAATTTCCTATTTAATGACAGAGCTACACATCTTAACTCAGTCTCATTAAAACAGACTCTAATTCAGTGTCATCCATCCATCTTAAAGTGCAGTTACCCAAAATGTTTGCTGCATGAGCTCCAACAAAACCTGTCCAGGTAGAAGGCCACTTTGACAAACAGGAAGTGGAAGATTCCAAGCAGATTTATAGAAGGGGGAACCGGACTGTACTAAGTGTGGTCGAGTATAGAGGGGTGTTTTGTGGGGTTTTAAGGCTGATAATGATTATTAGTGAGACATTTGGAGTAGATATTCATTTGCAGTAAATGAAAGTATTTAAAATCTTGGAGTTAAACTTACAAGAACACAAACTCTAACAGAAAACTTTGTTGAAACGTTTTTTTGTTTACAGATGTTAAGTTAACCCTTAAACATCCTCACCAAGAAAAAGGCAATGAAAAAATTATTTCTTTATATTTCTTATCTCTTTGGGGCACTAATAACAATAATCAATGTTTTTTTTTATGAAGAGACCCAGTGATTTTTAAAATATTGACCTCTACCAAACGGTTGAGAAAAATTATTTTACCCTTTTAAATCTTTTTCATTTCAAATGACACATTTGTGTTCAGCAACTCCTTAGGCACCATAATATGTCAAAAGTATTACTTTACCTTTGAAAATCACAGAAAACAGAGGCCTCATGTGAGGAGTGATTTTGCTTGTGCTAACTTCCTGTGAGCAGACTAACTTGCTCTGCATGTTATTTCAAAACACAATGACATCTACTGGATTTTTTTTGTATAATGTACCTTAGAGTGGTACCTAATGAGGGGTAGAGATGGCTGAAACAGGTGGACTTGAGTAAAACATAATTTTCAATCAGATTTAGTGTTGAAAAATTACATTTTTCGACATAGTATACTATGTCGTTTTTTTTGCGGCAAAATTCATAATAATTTTTTTCAAAGAGAACCTTACCATAGTGTTTTTCACGGCCTCCTTTACATTATTTCATCATATGGCACATTTTTACAACATGTTGAAAAATCGCATTTTGTTTTCGACATAGTATACTATGGCGTTTTTTTTGCGCCAAAATTCATGATGATTTTTTTTCAAAGAAAACCTTTCCATAATGTTTTTCACGGCTTCCTTTACATTATTTCATTATATGGCACGTTTTTATAACATGCTGAAAAATCACTTTTTTTTTCCGATGGCGTTTTTTTGCGCCAAAATTCATGATTTAATTTTTTCAAAGAAAACCTTTCTGGAGTGATTTTCACAGCCTGCTTTACATTATTTCATCATATGGCACATTTTTACAACATGTTGAAAAATCGCATTTTGTTTTCGACATAGTATACTATGGTGTTTTTTTGCGCCAAAATTCATGATGATTTTTTTTCAAAGAAAACCTTTCCATAATGTTTTTCACGGCTTCCTTTACATTATTTCATTATATGGCACGTTTTTATAACATGCTGAAAAATCGCTTTTTTTTTCCGATGGCGTTTTTTTGCGCCAAAATTCATGATTTTATTTTTTCAAAGAAAACCTTTCTGGAGTGATTTTCACAGCCTGCTTTACATTATTTCATCATATGGCACATTTTTACAACATGTTGAAAAATCGCATTTTGTTTTCGACATATACTATGGTGTTTTTTTGCGCCAAAATTCATGATGATATTTTTTTTCAAAGAAAACCTTTCTGGAGTGTTTTTCACAGCCTGCTTTACATTATTTCATCAGATGGCATGTTTTCACAACATGGAAAAATGACATTTTTCGACAAAGTATACTATGGCGTTTTTTTTGCGCCAAAATTCATGATGATTTTTTTTCAAAGAAAACCTTACCATAATGTTTTTCACGGCTTCCTTTACATTATTTCATTATATGGCACGTATGGCACGCTGAAAAATCGCTTTTTTTTTCCGACAAAGTATACTATGGCGTTTTTTTGCGCCAAATTTCATGATGATTTTTTTTCAAAGAAAACCTTTCTGGAGTGTTTTTCACAGCCTCCTTTACATTATTTGATCATATGGCACGTTTTTACAACATGTTGAAAAATCGCATTTTTTTTCGACATAGTATACTATGGCGTTTTTTTGCGCCAAAATTCATGATGATTTTTTTTTTCAAAGAAAACCTTTCTGGAGTGTTTTTCACAGCCTGCTTTACATTATTTCATCATATGGCATGTTTTTACAACATGTTGAAAAATCGCATTTTTTTCCCGACATAGTATACTATGCCGTTTTTTTTGCGCCAAAATTCATGATGATTTTTTTTCAAAGAAAACCTTTCTGGAGTGTTTTTCACAGCCCACTTTACATTATTTCATCATATGGCACGTTTTTACAACATGTTGAAAAATCACATTTTTTTTTCGACTCAGCTGCATGCCTTCGTCCATCCGGCCTCCGTTGACTCGTCCCGCCTGCCGTCTCTGGAGCTGAAGCTGGATTGGAACAGACCAAAGTACAGTCCAGTCACGATGCCAGATGCCTCTCAAAAGGCTCCATCATCTGGCAGGTGGCGGCACTTCTGAGGGGAAGCTGAGCTGGCCCGGCAGAACTTTGGAGATGTGTTCTAGTGGTTGGTGGATGTGTGGGGAGATGGAGAGGGACCTTTGGATTTTTCAGAAAGGAAAACAGGGAACAAATTGGTAGTTTTAATGTAGGATGCTACTGCGATGTGTTTTTGGGTTTTAAGAGGTGAACAGGAAGAGTTGTTTTTCGTATTGATTATCTTTTACTTTGTTCATGGTTGGAATGTCCATCAATGTCAACATGAAGTTCACTTTTAGTTCTGTTTATTTCATCTTATTTTACTAACACCCATTTGTTTTTAACCCCCTCACATGTTGTGCTGTTGTAAACTTACTCTTTCAAATAAATATTCATCTAACCCTCTGGAAACCAGCGTTTCAAGTTAGTCTGCTCACAGGAAGTTAGCACAAGCAAAATCACTCCTCACATGAGGCCTCTGTTTTCTGTGATTTTCAAAGGTAAAGTAATACTTTTGACATATTATGGTGCCTAAGGAGTTGCTGAACACAAGTAATTGTTTTTCTGTTGCTCCTCACCTACTTCAGATAGCCAGGACATAACGTTTTGTGGACCAAAGGCTAAACTATGACGTTTTCAGAGCGACATGCTATACTATGACATTTTTAGAGCAAAGGCTATACTATGACGTTTTTAGAGCGACATGCTATACTATGACGTTTTTTGAGCGACATGCTATACTGTGACGTTTTTTGAGCGACATGCTATACTGTGACGTTTTTAGAGCAACATGCTATACTATGACGTGTTTAGAGCAACATGCTATACGATGACATTTTTAGAGCGACATGCTATACTATAATGTTTTTAGAGCGACATGCTATAGTATGACGTTTTTAGAGCGACATGCTATGCGATGACATTTTTAGAGCGACATGCTATACTCTGACGTTTTTTGGACTACATGCTATACTCTGACGTTTTTTGGGTGACATGCTATACTATGACGTTTTTTCAGCGACATGCTGTACTATGACATTTTTAGAGTGACATGCTATACTATGATGTTTTAAGAGCGACATGCCATACGATGATGTTCTTTGGACGACATGCTAAACTGTGACGTTTTTTGAGCCACATGCTATACTATGACGTTTTAAGAACGACATGCTATACTCTGATGTTCTTTGGACGACATGCTATACTATGACGTTTCATGGACCAAAGGCTATACCATGACATTTTTAAGAGCAACATGCTATAGTATGACATTTTTTGAGTGACATGCTATACTATGACGTTTTTAGATCAAAGGCTATACTATGACGTTTTTAGAGTGACATGCTATACTATGATATGTTGTTGAACGACATGCTATACTATGGCGTTTGCTGGACCAAAAGCTATACTATGTCGTTTTTAAAGCGACATGCTATACTATGACGTTTTTAGACCAAAGGCTATACTATGACGTTTTTAGAGTGACATGCTATACTTTGACAATTTTAGAGTGACATGCTATACTATGATGTTTTTTGGGTGACATGCTATACTATGATGTTTTTACAACGACATGCTATACCATGATGTTTTTTGGACGACATACTATGCTATGATGTTTTTTGGACCAAAGGATATACTATATTTTTAGAGCGACATGCTATACCATGATGGTTTTTGGACAACATGCTATACTATGACGTTTTTTGGGCGACATGCTATACTATGACGTTTTTAGAGCGACATGCTATACTATGACGTTTTTAGAGCGACATTCTATACTATGACGTTTTTTGGACCAAAGGCTATACTATGATGTTTTTAGAGCGACATGCTATACTATGACGTTTGTTGGGCGACACTCTATACTATAGGCTTTTTAAATTGACATATTAGTATGACCTTTTTTTTTTTTTTTTGTTTTGTTTTTTAGCAACATACAAGAATTTGAACAGTTTTAAAAATTACTATACTTTTACTTGTGCAATGAAATTTTATTCTATGGCATTTTTTAGACGACATATTATACTCTGTTTTCTTGAATAACATACTATTTTGACAATATACTACCCTATGAAATTTTTTGAACCAGATATCATACATGACAATTTTAGGCAACATCCTATCATTTTGCACTTTTTGAACCACATAATAATCTATGGGGTTTTTTTGCCGACATGCTATACTATGAACTACAGGCCATACTATGTTATTCTTGAAAAGTATACTATACTTTGACATTTTCTGAACTACATCCTATACTATGGCGTTATACACAGAGTGCTTTGGTTATCAAGATTTTTTTCTGTTTTATTTTTTGACAGGATTACCACAGACCTGACCGTGAACACCGTTGACACCCACCTGAGGGACACGCTGCCTAAGATCTCAAGGCTGCTTGGTCATGGTCTTTCTGGTCCTGCTCCAGAACGCCTTCATCAACTACGTCTTCTTTTGAAGAGGCCCTCAGATGCTGCAATCTCTGACCTTAAGGAGGAACTGCTACTTTCACTCTGTAACGAGACGGCAGTTATTTTAAAGACCCAGCTCCTGTCGGCTTTGAATGAAAGTTTAATACCCATCAAAACATAAGTACAGACAGTTAAATCTGAGCTGTCGGTCAGTATTTCAAACGTCAAGTCTGACCGGGCTGCACTAAAGCACGCTATGAGTGAAACGGAAACTTCACTCTCCACATCACCGACGACATCGTCACACTCCAAAGCAGAGCACCAATCTGTTGAATTTTTAAAAGTGGACTATAAATGTGAAGAATGTGAGCAGCAGCAGACTGTGAGCAGTGGAACAGATGTGATCAGAAAGAAGTCATTTTCTTTTTTATTTTCTTTCTGGTTGACTTGATGCTGTCAGATGGAGCTGATTCTGATCTTTGAGGATAAAAAGCTGTTTTTCCTTCACAGACTTTTCAGGAAATTATTCTCTCAGGTTTTCTCTGCTATTTATATTTTTATTATCTGTGATTATTTCATTATTTCTTTATTGTAAAAATAAAGTTTGAGGTATAAAGACTCATTTAGTTATTTTAATCCTGAAATCTTTGATGTAGCAGAACTAAACTTCCATTTTCCTTCTTGTACTTCTGATACTAGAACTAAACGTATCTTCAGCACGGATCATCTGCTTTTAATGAATCAGCAGCAACATCACAACAACAAATGAGACAATTTTCAACAAATTAATTAAACTGATGTCATTTAAAACTATCAGAGTCTGTTTTAGTGTCAAATTAAAGCTGATTACTGACAACTAGAACATTAACGTTACTGTTTTAATCACATTTAAGTTTCCTGAACGTTACATTAATGTCAACCAGCCACAGTTTTATGAACTTAATGAACCACATTACAGGAACACAACACACTTCAGCTGTTTACATGAAACTCAACACATTAGCTTGATGCTACGTTAGCCTTAATCAGTCTAAGACTGAGCAGCTAGCTCGGTTAGCATCGCTAACATTAAAGCTAATATTTACTATGCTAACTTTCTTGTCTGGTCAACACACACTGAAACAAACTCCACCAACATCTGGAGTGCATGGCACACATTACATCTGACACTAAAGCTGCATATAAAGTGCATTAAAAGCGGCACCGATACGAAAATAAACATTTACTTACTGAACTATTAGAGTCCTTTCAGTGTCTGCTGGTAGAATCAGCCGAAGGCAGAAAACTGGTTAAAGCAAGCCAACGGGCAGGAAAACTGTCTGTGGAAAATGTTGTGCTGCTCCACCGATAAATAAACAAACAGTTATTATACCAGAATTAATCCAAACGAGGAGAGCAGAGTCTCTGCTGCCTCCTCCATAGGACCTGTCAATCATTCCGGACCGGACTGTCAATCAAGTAGTCCCGCCCCCTGGCTTCGCAAAATTTTAACGCTCCATAAAAAAAAATCTATATTGATTTATTTTAAGATCGGCCACCTGATCTCTCATTTTAACCATGAAAACTCACGAAAAAAAAATTATGTACAGTCTATGCACCGTACTCTGTTTGGCTCCACACTTGCTGATGACCACTTCCGGTCTCAGAAAATGAAAAAATGGACCTTTTTTCGTTTCTCTCTTACGGATTTACTTTCTTGTTATTCTAAATATAAAACGAAAATCAAAGCTTTTTTTTTTTTTTTTTTTTTTTAAATCGTATATCCCTTTTTGATGATGAAAAGGAAAAACACCTTGTATTTAAATTTTAATTTTTGTATTTTAAAACGAAAATCAAATAAACACTCGTTTTTTGTTTTTCAATACCCGTTTCAGAACGGAAAATCCAATTACCAGATCCGTACACGGACCCTATGACAATGGTTAGTGCTGAATTTAGTGCCTAAATGTGCAGATTCATAATTTATTTCATTGCAACTGGGAGCATCTGAGGCTGTAAGTTCGTAAAGAACCTCCAAACTCTTTAAACTTAGAAAATGTAAGAGAAAAACAAGTCTGTCTGTAATCATTATCCATGTGACTAGTTGATTCAACTTCATATATGTTCCCAAGTTCAGTTACTTTAAGCTAGTTTCACATTTTCACAACTCTTAGATAATTTGGAACAAATGAAACAACCAAAGTCCTATTAACACAGACTTTCAGTTGAAAGCAGGGAACTTTGCATTTCTAAGCTGAATGAACTTAATATGATTTACAGTGTGGTGATTACTGTTTATCAGTTTTTCCAAATCAGTGTGTTAATGATTTATTGCCCCTACAAAGGAATTTATATTTCTGCTATTGTTAGTTCTCAAAAACATTTTTAATACAAAATCCAAAGGACTCAAACTAAAACGCCTCAAGGAGGAACTTATGTTGTTGGTAATCTAGGATCTCTGCCATTTATGATTTCTGGGTTTTAGCCATATGACTAATTGAGAAATTGATTCCAAATAAAAACTTTATTGTTGCAGTTTGAGCTGCATGTTCTGTATCTTAAAACAAATGTAGTGTTTTCTGGGCAGTAAAAAGATCTCATCTCTGAGTGCACTGATGTAGCAGCAATAAATTCACTGTTGTTTTCACTGAGAACTGAAAGCGGTGACTTCATAATTAGCAAATGAATGTGCGTTTGAGAGCGGCGTGAAGGATGGTTTTGCAAATCTGGCTTGTCTGCTGGCAGCTGTTAAAGGAAGTTCATCTTCAAAGACTAAATGACTGACTATGGGAGGCGATTAAGAACATTTACAAATGTTGACATTTCAACATTTCAGCTTTCAAATCAAACAGCGTGGGCTTCATTCTCTGACAGAGGTGTTTGAAAAGCAATTAAGTTTTTAGCAAAATCGATTTTCGCATCTCCAGTCGGCCCCACCACCACCACACCCCGCTGTAACATACATTCATACACAAACATACACACATACACACACACCCTCATGAGATCTCACAGTCAATGTTTGAAGCTGTAAAGATTGTCAGGATGCGTTTTTGCCAGAAAGCCCATGGGCCTCATTTTCATTTCTCATCTTTAAGAACTGAGAAGAGCTTTCACATGTTAAACAAGGTGTATGTGTGCGTCACAGTTATAGATGCTTCTGCAGTTCAGAGAGGAAATAAAAACTACACATAAATAGTTTAGTATAGGGGTGTAAAGTGGAGGGGGAATGTATGTTTTACATAATTGTAAAGAAGTGTAAATGTCTGCTGATACACGAGGAGAGAAGGTAGTACAGGTAAAGAAAAAGATCAAAATCTCACATTAATAAAAATAAGTGCTGTAACCTGAGAACACCTGGTCAGTAGAAACTGAAATTTTCATACAAAACCCAGACCCATTCATTCAGTAACGGTGCTGTAGAGAAACTTTCCCTCACAGTAAAATGTGAATGTCTGCTATCCTCAAACTATATAGTTAGGACCCCAAGTGTAATCACATAAGCACTGTCTTTTCTGAAGTTACGCATAAAGTGCAGTGGATTTTTCATGTAATGATATTGTCAAAATGTGAAGCTGTTTATCTGTTTGTTCCAACATAATGACATTCCTGTATTATTAAACTGTACTCTCAGTTATGTGTTGAAGGAAACTTATTTTCTGATGGATTACAATTCTTTGTAACGTATCACAAATGTGTTTTAAATCAACATTTGGGTCAATATATAATTGCGTGACTTTTTGTAACAGAGCTGACAGGTACAATAGTTGACATTTTTGCTGTTTTCAGGCCTAAAATCAACATGGCCGCTTAAAACCAAACACCACATGGCATTTTTACAGAAAGATTCTTCTAAATATTATATACACAACTGAGTCAAACTGAAATTGAAAGTTATTTATAAAGATATTGTAGCAAACCTGTTGACATGCAATAAATCCACACTTGACTCACACACTACTTTATATTAAATAACTCAGAAAGCCTTGGAGTCTGTCCAGTCGTTTCTTCAGGAGGAAATGACATCATGTGGAGCAGGTCATGTGATCTGGAATTAACACACTTCCTTGAGAGGTGTTTTTGTAATGGGTAACTTAGTTGAAAGTGATTTCTCAGACACTGATACAATTTGTTATTTTCCATATAAAATTTGATATATTGTCATAAAAGAAATATCTGTCATGATTATCTCAACAAAAAGAACACAATCAAAACAATTTTTGAATAAGCTCATTTTATTATTGTTTAGCTAATTAGATGGTGGTTGTTATCAAATTCGGATGGTTATTTAGTTGACATTTTAGTGATATCCAGTCATTTTTTATTAATAAGTGATTGTTTCCATAATAAATAATTATATAATTTGTAAAGACGTGATCATAATGAACATAAAAACATTCATTTTTTAAAATTTTTATTTTTAATAAAAATGTATGCAAGATATATCCCATGGACTTCAAAAGTCTCTCAATTATATATTGACCCATTTCCGTGCATTTAATTTTATTACTTTGCTGTTTTCTTTTCAACACTGAAAAAAATAACTAATAACATTTACTTAGAAAAGTCCTCGTAAGTTTTTGCACGAACAGATTCTTATTAAATTTTACTACTCTAAATCAAGTACAGCTCTCTTGCCTTTATCAAGTAAAATCTAAAAGCGATTTGTAAGTAAATCTTACTCAACATAATGGATTTTTATATATTTGGTTATATGAAATAATGAATTAAGGTTTATGTGATTTTTTTTAGTATTTCTACGTGTGTCATAGAAATACTGAGTAAATTTTATGTGTGCTGATCACTGACAATAATGAATTAATTTAATAAATGTTATTTATATTTTATTCGTTGTATCACTATATTTATTCTTATTACAAAATAATTTTTAAGCACTACATTTGAGTAATAACTACTAGTTTTGTTAAAGTGTATACAGAAAATATGAAAAATCAATAACATACAAATGACAATATTTAACAACTTTGTATTATTAACAGCCTTTTTTGTCCAGGTTTTACACTTGGAAAAAAAAAAATTAACAACAAATCAGCAATTCTTGTTGTCATACTATTATAAACTTAAAGTCCTTTCTGAAGGCACAGCTGTGAGAAATGGCTGCAGAGGTTTTGCAACTGTATTAACATTAATGAACAATTAACGACTTTGAAGCATGTGCAAGAGCTACACAATAACAATACAACTTTATAGCATAAACTGCTATAATGGCAATGGCATACCAAGCTGAATAAAGCTGAATAAAATGTCATCTTTTAAGTTTTGGACAGCAACTTCATTTTCAGAGTTTGTACTTTGGGGGATAGCTTTATTGCGTCTAAGTCTAAGAAAAGCTTCTGGAACACTTCAAAAGCGTAACACAGTGTTGGAGGATAAGCAAGATTGAGGGAATATATCAGACCCATTAGCAGTGTACATGGCTTTGCAGTATTTCCACATCCAGTCACAACCTCCTTGCCGTCAAGAATAAGAGAGACATCAACAGGATCTTCAGCGTAGGAAGCACCAACAACAGCAATCTTTATATTGTGCTGCCAAACGTCCTCAGAGTTGTCCACCTAGAAAAAAACAATAGAGAGGAAGAATTACCTTCACACATACCACGTGCTGGTCATAAAATTAGACTAAAAGTGCATACTCCGTAAAAATTTTGAATTCCAAAACTGAATTTGTCATAATGACGACAATAGTTTAGGTACAAGCCAAAGTCCATTTTGAGCATTTTTCCAATAATAAGAAAAAAGTAAATATTGAGAGCTGTTTGTGTCCAAGGCAACTCTAAATAAAGAAAATATTTGATTTCTCCAATGTTTGTTGTTTCTTTGTGGTGAATGCAGGTGAATGGGACGAATACAGACTTTTGCCCACCACATGCAGTGTGCATGTGTGGAAATGGTGCGGCTTTGTTTGGAAACATCGATCCGCCCTATTTCAGCACCGTCATGATTATGTACCTGGGTTTATACTGCCTGCTGTTTCTCTTTTGTGACGTCCCATTCAGATTTCAAGCATGGCTTCCCCTGTACAAAAAAATTACAAAAAGAAAAAAACAAAATTTAGCAATGTATTTAGTTGGCACACAATAAATAATGTTTATAATTAAACGCTTGACTGACAAAGTATCAGAAGCATTTTAGTGATGTCAGTCCCACGACTTTTCTGCTCTCCCCTTTACTGAAAGACAGGTTTCAGACCATTTCAAAATTACTGAAATTACATTATTGTAATTGTACGAAATAACTGATAAACAACAATTAATATGAGTCGACATAAAGGTTTTGGAATTTATTAGTGCTGATGAACAGAGACAGGATTCACTGCTTCAAAAAGCCAAATTTAGAGTTTACAAAAAACATAAGACAGACGTTGCATTAATGTGTTATTGTTATTAAGCAAGAGTCATATGCATCAGTTGCAATTACGGAAGAGCTTTTTTTGTTTAGAATAGTTATGAGAAAGTGAGACAGTTGTATTGAAAGGCATAAAAGACGAGCGTTGTGTTAATGCAGAAAGTCAAACAAACCGGGGCACGAAGGGCTTAACGGGAGCGCGCGGTCTTCTGTTCACCGCCCAGAGATAAGTTTTAGAAAAGAGAGCAAGCTCATTACAGACCAAAATAAAGTCATTCTCGTGCAGTCTCAACACATCCGCCATCGTTGTTATGGTTAAGGACACGTGACAAGGCAAAGCATGATGGGAACTGTAGTATTTACCGCAACAGTTGCGACACTTGCTAAAAGTGTATGGATTTGGACTTCGCGTTAATTGTTTTCAGTTGTTTGCATTCGGTTCTGGCCTGTTGCTAATAGCACAAAAGAGAGTAACGTTACAAAGTTAAAGCACCTGAGTGTTTTGTGCTTTGCTAGAGAGGCTTGTGACCAAACTCAAGTCTGCAATAATATACAACTCATTACTGTCATATGATAAACATAAATGAAAAGTAGTTACTTGCCTTGGTTTGTAAATTGCACCTTGAAACAGCCACAACCGCTTCGACTGAATTCTTTTGTCTGGTCAAAAGCCTTAACGGTCTATTAGATTGCATCCCGGGTTGAACTGGTCCCACTGCGCAGGTGCCAGTTCAAACTTGATACTTGATTTTTTGAAGTAATTTTTACTTGTGGTTACAAGAAGGAACAAACAGATTAATGCTATATTTACAGTAATTGTTACAGTTGTTATGCAGTTCATTATTTTACATAATTAAATTACATATTAGCACACAATTTTAAATGACAAACGTTAGTAAACATTGAGACCTAATTTTACAGAGTAGGAATTATGTGGTTTTGTACAATAAAACTTAGTACACCCAAAAGTAATTTTTTTTCAGTGAACCAACCAATCATATATTTAGATGGGGCTCGACTCATTACCTTAAGAAAATGAGGGAGAAGTTTCATGCATGTAGTGAAAGAGTCATATTTTAACATAAACCATGGTATTTTTTCTCACCCTAACTAAGTAATTCTGGTGCCTTAACTTAACCAAACCTTTAATACGTAGTTATCATTTTTAAAAGTGTTAATTTAAGTGTGATTTTTCCTAAACCTAATTATGTAGTTGTAAAAACATAAGTGGAAGACTCATGGTACTTTACAGGATGGAAACCCTGGTTTTCTTTGTGGGGGTCCAGTCACTGATTTATGCCTCCTTCCTTTCATTTTACATATTTATGTGTATTCTTTGGCTCTTTTCAAGTGTAAACCTTTTGTTACGGGTGATATAAATTCATTACATATTTCTAACAGCTTCTTCATGAACAAGTACGTGACGGTCTGCTATGGTGAGAGTGCCGTAAAGTTTGTCATCCAAGGGTGTATGTGAGATTGTGCAAATGTCCTTGTATCTTTCTATTTTGTGTGCATCTGCTGGGCAGCCAAAACCTGTGCAGAACACAGATGATCTACTAAAACAGTAATCAGTGTCCACAGCTGTCCATGTGTTCATCTACATTACAAGGGAATATAATCTCAGCCTTACAACACCTGAGAAATGGAGCAAGAAGTCCATCATGCTTAATGTATTGAACCACTTGGAATCATGTTTATTTTGAGTGACAGTATGTGTGTTAAGATAAGATAAGTCCTTTATTTCTCCCCACGCCAGGGGAAATTTACATTGTCACAGCAGCCCATGCAACAGTAGACGTAGTGATATGAACAAAACAACAATAGAACAGTAGTAACAATATTTACAATATATACAAGGGTGGGAGATGAGGATAAAGTGGCTTAAAAGAAAAAAATAAAGTTTAAAAGTGCAAAGATGTTTGAATATCATTTAATTTTTTGTGTGTTTTGCTGAATATAAAAGGAGATGTCCCAGATGCACACACATCTATCCAAAAAAAGACAAAAAGCAACTGCAAATAAGTAATTTCATTCTCTCATAAAGTATTCTGTTCAAAGGCAGTATTTCAATCTCAGAGATATTCCTAAGGCAATGTAAAACAAATATGAATATAAGACCAAAATAAAAAAAATCAAACGGTACTTTTCTTAACCACATTCTGCATCAAAAAGAAAAAGAAAACAAATCCAAGGTTTTATTTCACCCTATTGAGTAAAAACATATTTTTAAAAACCTTTCCATGACTGTGATGAAGTTACGTCAAGGACTGGACAGTTAATTAGGCTTCCAATGGAAAATATGGGTCCAGTCAATGTACATTTGAAGTGGTTACACATGAAAACTCAAACACCAGACAGTCTGGATGCAATAAGACCTTAAACCTTACCTCTTCATTAGGAAGTCAGTTTACAGAAATGATGGTATAATGAGCTGAATTAGTCACGTTACCCACCAGTCCCCTTCCTCCCTATAATTACAGAACACCTGACTCACGGGTGGCAGTCCTGTTTCACTGTGTTGTCGCTGTGGTTAATGTAGCTGAGGTTAACACAACACTGTAAATTACTCCAACATGTACTGCTAATACGCATGATAACAATGGATGAACTAAATCTGTGTGTTGGACCACTTGTTACCGTGCGCTGCGTGTTTTTGTGCTGCCCTAATTGAGCAGCAGTTGTGTGTAATGGCTGTGATATTTGTCGGGGCAGTGAGGTCAGATATGATAACGATCTGGGCTGCCAGGTTTGGTCTCAGGGTTACAGGACACAGTCTTATCTTGTGGGCCCCTCCTGCACTTATTATGAAGCCTGTAATGACTGACAATAGCCCCTTAATGGAGCAATGGAGGGGGAGCTCCTATTTTCTGGTTCATTCCCACAGAACTGAAAGTCTATTATTCATCAGCGCTCATATCTGAGGGCCTTTCAGTTTATTTAATATGTGAGATCAGTGGTAGAGGTAGGTGTGGACTGACCAGCTTCTGGGGTTCAGATCTTTATCCAAGTGTGCTTTTTTTGGATCATGAAATTTGATTTGAAAACTGTTATGCTGCTGATTGACAGCCAATCACCTTGTCAGATGGTCCCTGAACGGAGAAGCAAAGGGTCTGGAGGAAGCTATCTTAACTTAGTAGCTGTGTTAAAACTTTTATTTAACCTCCTCTCCTGACCATAAACAATTTACAGACTGTACAAATAGATCTTTTGAAGAAACTGTGGGTACTTTACTGTCCCATTGGCAGCTGAGCTATCAAGCATAGTTAGTAAGTTAGTAAGCTCATTAGAGTATCTCTTTATTCAATTAAATGTTGTATATGCCTGATAACAATATGCAAAGGAGGAGTAAAAGCAGTACAGAGATAATGAAAAGAAGTTCATTCAGCTTCTGTGATGCAACTGACTTGTGCCACCATGTTACCAGCTGTCTAGTGGTTTAGAAATAATCAGCTGTCTCTATGATTAGTACCTGTGTTGCAATGTGTCTCAAAAAAGGTGTACTGCAAAGACAGTTGCCTGCTTATCCATGAACTTGCTTGTGTGAATATTCTATTCAGATCACAATGAGAAACCTCCAGTTTGTAATGTTTGCTGTCTCAGATCCCTCAACAGTCGAGGGCATTTTGAAAAAGTTGTTTTAGTGGTTTAATGTCTTCTGGAATAAATGAAGAGTCGTAGTTCACAAGATGTAATCCAAAAATTTCTCATGAAGTTTCATGAAAAGTAAACTGTTCCTGATTTATATTTGTCCATTATCTCCTTCAAAGAGATCATCACCTGCAGCGATGCACCTCTCCCAGTGCTCCTGCCACTTTTCCAACCTGCTCTGGAAGTTGTTGTCTTCAAAGATGTCGAGAACCATCTGCAATGTCAGAGATCCATGAAGAATTTAGCATGGTGTTCATTCTGCACACAAACGTGCACCTGCGAGTGAGCACAAACATGCTTCTAACACAGATCTCAATATTGATTGCTTACTGATGGTGCAGAATCCTGACTCATGAGAGTTACCGCTCATATTTATTGCATGTGCATGAATGTGAATCAGATTCTGATCTTTCTGTTTTTCATTTTGACAGGTTTTATGTTGAGATCCCCTACAGTCAAACAACGTGTCTCATTGTGTTTCAATAGTTTTTGGACAATAATGGCACAGAAATATGGTATTTGTTGGTCCTGGTTCAGTTCATAGTGGGTTATGGTCCTTTCATAAGGTTTGCTGGGAAAAAACTCCAATAGTAGGCAAGTGCTTGCTATACTTGTGGTCAGACCTTTGCTGCATGTCATTGCCCTGCATTATCTCTGCTGCAACAAACAACTAAAAGCAACATGCAAAAAAGATCAGCAAAAAAATGCAGAATATCACAAGAGTTACTCTTTAAAAGCTTTATTCAGCTGTTTGGAGTTAATTAACTGGGACCTCAACATCAATTACAAAGAAATATCACAAGGTTCAGAGCCAATGCTGACTCAATGTTGCCATAATGTACTTTTATCATTCATAGTTCGCCATGGATCATAAAGCAAACTGGTGTCAGACTGACAGTCCTAATCCGTTTTCCCCCAGTATACTACTAAGTGCAAACATACCACATCCACAAGACACATTCAGGCTTAAACGCAGTGGTCTAATGGTTTCCATAATGTGTTCACCAGTCTGTGGCCTGGAGGGAAGGATTGGTAAGTCATACTGTTGAACTTGGAGAGTGGCTCGGGGCTAAGATCAGGTCCTGGGCGAAGCTTAAGGGCAGCTGCAGCCATTCATTTTGTGGCCACCCAGGACAAGCCTTAGCATGTGCGTATGTGTGTGTGTGTGTGTGTGTGTGTGTGTGTGTGTGTGTGTGTGTGTGTGTGTGTGTGTTACTGAGTGAGACAGCAGGACAGCTGCAGAGGTCTATTCATAGTGCAACAAGACTGATGTCTCTTTCCTGCTCTGAAAACCGAGCATCCCTCCATCACTCTGACTTATTTCTGTCAGTTCTACCGTCATTGTTCTTTTTACAGTTTCAGCAACAATCCCATCATCTGGAGGAAAGATGTAGCACACCTGAGATGAGGACACAGAAATGAAGACTGCATCACACTTGTTGAGAGAGGAACAAGTAGGGCTGGACAAGTTTGTGGTGTCCCTATTAGGACAAGACACATAAAGTACAAGAGTGAAAGCACAAACATTGAGCACAACTCTAAAAATGCAACATGCGAAAACATTTTTAAAAAATGGCAAAACGTGTAAAATAGAGCATCTTTACCAGTGGAGCTCTGGATCACTAGAAGAAGGGGACGATGGATTTGATTTAAAGACACAATAGGCGCAAAACCCTAATAATTTTTGTCAGATGATTGCTATGATATCAGCCATTTAGATTTCAGACAAGTGACCTGTTTTTCAATATATTACCTGTTTGCAAGGTGAAACCAGTTTATCGTGTTAGCAGCTAATAGCTCAGCTCTCAAAATGACGTCAGCAAGCTCTTTACTGCTGCCTGTTTTCGCTGTTTGTTCTTGTACACGTTGCATTTTCAGGTTTTGTGCACATTTACCTAAATGTCTGCACTTGTTTTGTATGTGTTTTGTCCTTAGGGGCTGCTGTACAATTACCCTGAAATCAAATCATACTAATATACTAACAAGCCTAAATGACAGATGGATGGATGACAGAAACAAACTGTCAACACAACGCTGACATATTATCACCTTCTGAAGTTGTCATGGAAAACTTGCAAACAAACAGTTGCCAATTTACACATCCGGCAGGTGCTGAGCCGCCGGAGTAATATTAGCTCCATAATTCACTCTCTTTTAGTTCTGTTCTTTAGCTGCTAAATGATCAACTGTGTTAATCAGATAGTTGCTCTTCTCTTGTGTTGTTTGTTGTGTCTGATGAGGGTTATGGTTTGAGTTTCTTGCTTAACAGGGAACAAGGTTGATGAGAAAAGTCTGAGAAAAAACTTCCATAAAACCAGTACAATGCAGAAAGATGCTAAAAGATGCTAATGAGATGAGGCAAACTTAAAATTCAAGTCTTCATTTCTTCATAGGTTTTTCAGCCAATGTGTGACCTCTTTTACATTATTCTTGGTAATTTTGGCCCAAGCAATGGAGTTAATATCAGACAAAACATCACATATTTTAAAACAAACTTCACTTTGTCTTCTTTCTTAGAACTCACTGAATGCTGTCTTATTTCCCAGACATAACTTTTTAATATTTTCATGTAGAAGCCTGAAAAATCTCCCTATTAGTTCTGATTAAAGAATCACAGAAGTTATTAACATTCATATTTGCTTGTTTTTTTGGAGGTATCTTACATCCAGATCAATAATATCTGTTTCTAAATTGGACAACAAATTAACTTTTTTTTTATTAAATGCAGTGGGATTTTAAAGTGCAGAAACAGCAGCTACAACGCTCCCTCTTGTCTCTCATCCTAAAGGAGGATGGTTGAAAACCCCACCAAACTTGGGAAACTACGACTCTGGTGTGTGCTCCATCTGTCGTCCCATGCTGCATTTTGATGGCCCTCAAGGGAAATGTGCCCTTCTCTGCACCGTATCCCACCATTAGTTGGAATATTGCAAAACTGGGCCCACGTCCATTGTTCCAGTTACGACTGGTTGCATCAGGAATCTGTTCTCTAAACACACAACATGTAATTAAGCGACGGGTAATATTTAGAAATGTACACTCATCTATCTATCTATCTATCTATCTATCTATCTATCTATCTATCTATCTATCTATCTATCTATCTATCTATCTATCTATCTATACGCACATATTAATGCCTGCTGCTTCCCCTCATCTTCCCACACCCTCTTCTTGCCCTCCCAACAGTCTATAGGTCCACAACTGCTAATACACTCATTAGCCTCAAGACACACTCACTGGGAGAAAAAAAACACACACACAAACAAACCACAACTTGCCCAGCAGAAACACACTTAACCAAGCCGCCTCAGGGGACAGCCAGAAGGTAGCCTGAGGGTAGAAAACAGAGAGAGAAAGAGACGGAGGGAAGAAAGAACAGCACAAACATCTAAGGTCACATTCCTCCCGGTGCAGCTCGCTTCCATCTTTGATTGAAATTGATTTCAAGTTTTAACTGCGATGATTAGCATTAAAACGCTCCGTGCATGCGTGCGTATTTGCGCATGCCAGCGTACGGTATCTTGCCATAACTCGGACAGACATCCTCTTGTTCATGTGAGCCACATTTGGGCATCGTTCCCACTTCCTGTTATGAATATGTATGTGAGTGAATGGAATCTACCACAAACAGACCGCAGAGGGCTCCTGACGCACACACACCTGAATACCAGAGAGACTTACAACACGGATATCAACGCTCATCTGTAGCTGAAAAATACAAAAAATAAAAATACATCGAGAGGTAGTCCTTGTTAAATGAACTTGCAAACATTTTAGGAGATAGAAGAGAGAAACCATTATCATCTCTTATAGATCTGACATTTGCTTACACTTTAACATTACATACTGCAAGTTGAGTGGCTTATTAACGGAGCGCTGATTTTTTTGATAGTAAAACTAGTAATTTAGAACAATAAATGTGACATACCCACGGTGTTTAATATTGCGGTTTACGAGTCTGAATGGAAATAAGTAGAGTAGCATCTGGTAAGTTAAAACTATAGGATATTTTTTATGTCAAGCTCACAAAACTCTGAGAGAAACCTTCTACATGTGTATTATTAGCTTCTACATGTCATGCAGGACAAGTTCCCCAACATTAAAACCACCTGTCTATTAGTTGCAGGTCTCTGGCCCATTGGGCCATAGACAGAAGACCTCTGGGAGAGTCTGGGATGCCCTCAGTGTGTTCATTGTGGGAAGGGGTTTCTGTGAATATGTTTTTTTTCCTGGCACATCATGTGGATGTTTTTAGGCCGGATCAACTCCTTGGGATCTTGGTAGTGTTCCTCAAGCCGTTCCTGAGTAGTTTTTGTGGTAGGGTGAGGGTCATTTGAGAGAGTGCGTTGTCTACAACAATGTATAGTTGGGTGGTAGTCAGCAAGTTTTCCAGCAGAGCTTTGCACTGGAACAAGATAATCAATGTCATTAACTTCGTCTGTCAGTGGTTTGTATGTTGTGGTGCTCAGTGAGTGACATGACTTTGATTTGAGCCTGACCTTAGTAACAGTTGGACTGGCTAAAGTGTCCACAATGTGGTGTGAATTTTAGAAAATAAAAAGTAATTTACTGTCTTCCCATTTCATGAATGGATGGACTAAAAAATGATCATAAGATGAACGCAAATTTTAACAAAAGAAGTAGTTTCTCATAAGTTGCAGAGCTGTCAAAGGCTGAGCTGTCAGACAAATCTGTCTGCGCTGTTTGCCAGCTTACAGTTCATGTCCAAACACTTTGTTTATTTCCACAACAAGCTAGTGTACAGACTTTAAATTCAGATTCATATCAATTATTTTAGACTTGACTCAGACTTTGACAACATTACTTCTGTCAAATGACTTTATTTGGGTTGACAGTCTTCAAAGCTCAACATATTTAGTGTTTCACGTGTTGCAAAATTTGGTGTTCCCAATTAGTCTTACCTTTTTACTAGACTGCAGAGCTCTGTGGTAGGCATAAGCACCTGCTGTGAAGCGGGAACACTCAGGACATAAGCAGAGTGAGAAAAAGTTGGAAACACCTCTGACATATGAACACACTCGGGGTGAGGTGAGTATCCGTAGATTTTTCATGATTAGCGCCACAACGATGTTCTCATTTCACCTCAGCGCAGTATCACACAGCTGGAAACGCACACTGTACAAGCATAAAGACAAAACCGGTGTTTAAACAGCATGCATGTTACACACACACACACACACACACACACACACACACACGTATCTACAGTGCAATGCTGCAGCACTGTAATGTGACAGTGATGTGGAGCTTCATTACAGAGAGACAAAGCAAACTATTTTTGTTCTGCAAAAACAAAACAGGATTCAACACTTTGTAGCATTCTGTTCGGAGACAAAGTATAAACAAGCAGTATAATTATGGGCTCATTTTGAGACAAACAACCAACGTCTGTGCAGTTGTGTGTCTGTCTGTGTGCGCAACTACGTTCTCTATCAGGGATGAGATGAGAGGAAAAGGATGAAAGATACTCTGTCTTACTTGGCAGATGACAAATAAATGACAGCACACACACATACACACATACACACACACTGATCCACACCCATATATACACGTGTAAAAAATCCCGCGCAGACACACACTCCAAACAAATTTGTTTGAAAAGTGACAGAAGCCTCACACTGTCATTACACAGCTCATGGCTGTCATTTTATTGTTTCTCATCAGTACATCACACATACAAAAAATGTGTTCACACTTACATGTACACACACGCAAACACAGGCACACACACGCACACACACACACACACACACACACACACACACACACACACACACACACACACACACACACACTGCTACCATCCCGAACTGACAAAATCATTTGAACGCAAGCAGTGTGAATGCACTGCCAGGGTGTTACAAAACCGCTTGTGTTGCTACAAAACAAACTGCCTTTTTAGCTGTGATGAAGCTCCAGCAGCTAGCGCTAATGAATACAAACACAGATATGATGGATAAAAGGATGTATGTTCATATGGGGTAATATTAGCATCAAAAACTGTCACTTCTGCTCTCTCCAGGGAAAGAGACACCACAAGTATAAATATGATGGGATTTTAGTGTAAATATCATATAGCACTCAACACTTAGATGTCAGAAATGTTTAAATCTATAAAGGAAATGTGTTTCAAAGCATAAGAGGAAGGCGTTGTGTAAAAAGTCCATCAACATTTCAGAATTAATTAGTGTTTTAACTTTTTTTTTTGTCGAGTTGTTTCAAGCTTGTATCACTTGCAGTAAATCAGCTCAAACATGTGTTTATGGACCAATGGCAGCATCAACGAGGATGATTATCTTTTGATTAAAACCATCTCAAACTCCCCTCAAGCGCCTGTTGCTGCAGAACTGGCTCTAAAACAATGCTTCTTAAGATTTCCTTACCACTTTTGAACTCTGAGTTGCAACACGTAAATGCCACATTTTCCCTGCGATGGAAAGACACTGAATCATAATAAAGACTAACCTTTTGTTGGCTCAAATTTCTCCTGTTATTCCTGAAGAAATTCTGCCTATTTTTTCAGTACAGGAGGAAGTTGAAAGAAAAAAAAGGTGTTTTTCTTTCCCCTCTCCTTTGCACCAAACTTCAGTGCTGCATTTTTCAATATGACATAAAAAAAGGTGGAAAGCAGGTAAAACTGAGAGCCGTGTTATTTGTTAACTCCTGAAAATGTTTGCTTTAATTTAACAATCTTTACTTAGATTTTCGGCAGCTATAACAAATCTGGTAGAGGTGCTTTAAAATATGCACAGAAATCCAATTCGACTCTATTTCAGTGTATTTAAAAATGCTGTCTTGTACATTACAAGAGTAAAGTTATTTGGTCAATCAAAGTGTGATGCACAGAACCATACTGCCCCCTGTTGTATCAGACAGAGCAGGACACCATATATACTTTAACATAAAGCAGCTCAGAGGTCGCTCAGGTTTAACTCGGATAAAGGCTCAGTAAAAGTTAGAACTTTAATGTCTTATTCAGGGTGAGAGTTTTTCAGTTTATATAGGTTCACCTGCAGCAGTGGAAGAAGTATCTGGATACTTAAAAATGCACAACAAACTACTTAATTTTGAGTAAAAATCAGCCTATATACCTTAAGTACTCAGTTTGAAGAAAAATACATAAACTAATGAATACATTAATATTATATCTGACATTATAAGACTATTATTATTGGAAAAATGTTCATGGTCAGCATTTTACAGTTGTAGTTGTTTATTTACTTCAAAAAATAGTCAGATTTGGATTTAGTTTGCTCTGTGTTTACTTGATCAGGATCATCAGATAAGATATGATGATATGATAAATATGATCAGTGATTTAAAAAAGAAGAAAAACACATTTCTGCTGCATGTATTTGTTTTCTTTTTTGTTTTATGTTTAAAATATGGCATAAGTTGAACTCTTGTATCTGAGACATTTAGACGGAAACTTTCTTTTTCTTCTTTTTTCGAACTCCAAACAACTCTAAAATGTATCACAAAAGGATTCTTCTTACAAATGATCACAAGCCAAATACGTTGGGATGCACTGATTTAATCTTAAGATTAATTAAGTTATTCTGCAAGCTAATTGTATGTTCATATTTTGTGTATATGTGCACATTTCTGTGTTGGATTGAAGTATAAAATATTCCCCTCTCAATAAATAGGGGAGTAGAAGAATAAGGTTAAAAAGGAAAATCAATAGTCAATTAATTACCTAGTATCTTAAAATTATACTTGAGTACTTGAGTAGATATACTGAGCTATTCTGCGCCACTGGAGACGTGGATAGTGTTTTATCGCTGACATAAAAATGCAGCTGCAGCCTGTAACATTTGCCTTTAAAATTTTAAGTTTCTCTCCCACAAGATTGCACTGTGTGACCCCACATTTCTCAATTTTCCTTTCTTTCCTTCTCTCGCTCTTTCTCTCTCTCTGGTACATGCATCCAAACTTGGCCAGCTAACTCCCTCCAAGAGCAGGAGAGAGAGAGGGAGGAAGAGCTTCAGAGGGAGGGAGAGATGGATGAACGCACAGAAAAGAAGCAGACAAAGTATAGATGAAAAACAGTAACCTCTGACAGATGAGCGACAAAAACGGAGACCTGAACGGAGAGATTGATGGCCGGCTGGGAGAACGATGGAGGGTGGAAGGAGAGAGAGGTGGGTGAAAGAGAGTCTAAGCTGGCAGCCAAAGTGAGTGAGAGGTTGAAAGAGGAGATGAAAAAGTAGAGGAAAGGTTCATCTCTCTCCCCCTCTCTTCCTCTCGATCCCTTTTCTCTCCGTCCTTCTCTCTTGGACAGTTGACAACTCGGTAGGAGTCAGACGGCCATCTGTCTATTGGAGAGGAGTGAACAGCCCTACTTCTCCTCCTCCTCCTCCTCATCTCCCTCGTTTCTCCTCCTCTGCCTCCTCCTCATGAAACTCTTCCTCTCCATTCTGACGGCATGTGAGAGAAAGAGAACCAGACAGAGCCAATTGACAGACAGGATGCTAATACACTAATATGCTAATCCAGCTTTGCACTTGTATGCTATCTGTGCTGAGTGTATGGGTGTGTGTGTGTGTGTGTGTGTGTGTGTGTGTGTGTGTGTGTGTGTGTGTGTGTGTGTGTGTGTGTGTGTGTGGCAAGACCTAGCCCCTGGGTAATAAAACAATACAAAGAGAGCTTTAGGCCTGCTGGGCCTGCAACAGCACTTGAATACCAAATCAGCCAGCAGAGATCACTGGGGGAAAGGTGTAGTGTGTGTGTGTGTGTGTGTGTGCGTGTGTGTGTGTGTGTGTGTGTGTGTGTGTGTGTGTGTGTGTGCGCATGTGTGTGCAGTAGTGAAACAGATAGCGGAAAGCAACCTTGTTTTTCTAGTGGTGACCGTTGTTCGGTAACTCCTGCTTCTAAAAGTAGAGGAGAACAACTTCGCAACAGCTCTGGGCACAGATGGATGAATTTCTTTAAAAAAAAAAGAGAGAGAGAGGAAGATTGATGATGGGAGGGGGTGGGGGGGTGCACGAAAAGCAAACAAGCACGGGTATTTATAAAAAGATATAGAGTGCCATAGAAAGGATTGTACAGTTAAAATGCTATTTCTACCAGTTTCACTTCTCTGTTGGTTGAAACACACACACACACACACACACACACACACACGATGTAAAAACACGCCCAAATACACCGTTTTTTTTCCCTCTCTCTCTCTCTCTGTCGCACCCTTGTCTGTCAGCCAGCCCCCTTCGCCTTAATGGACCATACACACAATTACTACTGATTAATCTACCACTTAACATTTTGACCCCACTCAGGCAACACACATGCATACACACACCACTTAACATTCTGGCCTTGCCCTGGTATCACTGGCTTCTCAGGTACCCAGCATGCTGCAGCGATGCTCCAGGGCAGCCCCACTGAGACCACTGCTGCCTGAAGAGGAGAGGAAGAGCGAGTGTGTGGTTGGGTGTGTGTGTGTGTGTGTGTGTGTGTGTGTGTGTGTGTGTGTGTGTGTGTGTGTGTGTGTGTGGAGAACATGCCAGTACCAGCAGGCCCCAGAGGGACAACCATCCAGTCCACGTCCTCAGGGAGCCTCCACACTTTAGGAGTGGCACTACAGTGGGGCAGCACCACAGCCGATGGGGGGCCCAGAGGGGTTGGAGGAGGAGGAGGGTTGGAGGTCCAGATCATCGTCAAGGGGCCCAAAGGGAGAATAGACTGAAGTGTAGAAAGTAGAGGGGGGAAAAAAGACATCGAGTGTAATGACGAATGGGTGTATGGGAAGCTGTCAAAGTATCGCTACCACGGCGGTACACTGAGCTGCAAAGGCATCATAATGTTACGCTTCATTCTGCTGGAAGTTACCAAAGAAACCTGACAAATATAGTGCAAGAAAGTCACACGGCACAACCTTATCGGTTTTATACTGACTATCAGTCATCATTCAATGACTTCATCCATCCATTATCTATACTCCGCTGAATCCTCATTAGGGTCGCTGGGGGCTGGAGTCTATCCCAGCTGACTTGGGGTGAAGACAGGGGACAGCCTGGACAGGTCGCCAGTCAGTTGCAGGGCCTACAATCACACTCACATTCATACCTACGGACAATTTAGAGTTACCAATTAACCTGAGCATGTTTTTGGACAGTGGGAGGAAGCCGGAGTACCTGGAGAAAACCCATGCATGCACAGGGAGATCATGCAAACTCCATGCAGAAAGAAATTGAGGGTTAACAAAATCTAAACTGTCCTTACTTCTGGATTTTGGCCAGTTGGCAAAAGTGGAAACAGTCATGAGGAAAATAATGGAATATCATCATGTTTTTAGTTGATATGACAAAGTTTTTAAAGCAAAAAGCTGTTTTTTTTTAATCCTTCCCGCAGTTACACAATATGGTGTTATCATATTTAGCAATTTTTTGGAGTCATATTGCTGTCCACTTGAGGTATGAAAGTCTGATATTTGCTCTCTTTTTGATCTGCTTTTGGTGTCTAGCAACCAAGCTCCTGAAAATGATGCTGTACTAGGATTTTCAGATTTGCCAGAAATTTCTTTTGAAATTAAACATTTTGCTGAAATTGTAATTTGCTCTAAGCTCATCTAACATGTGCATTTAAGTACGTGTACCTGTGAGCAGGATTTGTGACATCACAAATAGTTTGGACCATCTACACTAGTGCCATTGACAATGGACTTTACAGTGAAAGACAGTGGTTAAAGTTAAAATTTTGAAAGAAAAATAGTTGCACGTTAACTTTTTTCAATGTGGGAGAAGAAGTAGGAACTTTTTGTGGACAAACATGTTTTAAAATTATTGTTTAAAGCTGTATGTTTAATCTCTAACTTAAAACTAGACGGAGTACTTTATGGAAAAACACATACATGGAAATTTTTTGGGAATTAAGTCATTACAAGTAGTTAAACTGAGCACATTTAAGGTAGACCATGGGTAGTTAAGGTGGAATAATGCGTCAGTCATTACATTTTTTACAGGCTGTCAGCTGGCTTACAAATGACCGAGTTTTGTCAGTTTAGGTGTGTAGATGATGGTCCAGTCCTGGGAATATCAGTTAGGTCTCAGTTACTAGACTCTGCTCAGTATGAGTTAGGTCTGCTGTACCGTTTTGGTTGGAATGATTTTTTTCCTCAATGTTCTTGGGCCGATTCTTGGTCACCTCTCACAAACATGTTTCACAAGAGCCTGGCAAACATACTTGGGTTGAGTTATAACTTCTGCCGGATTTGGGCCATTATCTGACCAAACCATTTTGGCTACCTAAGAGGATCAAAACAATAAAGTTGTGTAATGGATGGTTAAACCAAAACATGAGACTCACTATATCAGTAAGTGGAGCTGCAGATTCAGCTGGTAGTTTCCTGTGGGTTTGTCATTTTGTGCAAACAATTTTAATTTCTCCTGTTGTCTTTAACTGTCATTTGATACATTATTATGAAGATGTTAACTAAAACTACTTTAAAATGAACTGCAATTTCATGTTGCAAATTTTGTGTTCCAAAAGCATAATTTCCAGATTTGCAAAGTATCTAAAGAAGTACAATCAGGTGAGAAATTAAAGGGGGAAAAAAGGAAAATATAATGAATGCAGACATTTCCAGACAGAATGTAAAGAGTCACTGAAAGAACAGTGATGGGTTGAAACAAGTAATGAAATTCACTCATTATATTGTAATTATTAACTGCAGTAACGTTGATAGTTGGTCAGCCAGTAATTATGGTGTTGTTTTATTTAATTGTTGTGTATTCTTAGCTGGCTAGCTGAGGGACACATATATATATATTTTTCTGCCGCTGTTTCTGGCATAGCTCTGGCCAAAGGCATATATTTTCAGGTTGGGACAGACAGACTGTTCTCATTATTGCAAATATCAGGAATCCTCGAGGGAACTTTCTTCAAAGTTAGGACAAACATTCACTTTAACTAAAGGCTGAACTAATTAGAATTTACTGGTCAAAGGTCAAGGTCACTCAGACAAAATTCATACCATATTTCTAACAAAGTTTCACACAAATGTCTGTTAGAATAAAATGATAATATTTTATATCCAAAGGGCCAAAGGTCAGCTCCACTGTGACATCCTAATGTTCTGCAAAGACACTTTGCTGGCCATTATTCAGCACCATAACTCAGGAGAGACAGGTGAAATTGTGAACATATTTCACATTTGGTCAGATTCTGAATTGGTGATCTTGGTTGAGTGCAGCTGCTCCTGGATGGTCAATAAATCCCTCCAGACTGGACTGCTGCCTGTTTGTAGCACCACGACGTCTTGTTTAATGTGAGGTTGTGGAGGATTTGGCACAGTTTAAAGGTACCCGACAGAGCTGAAGTTAGAAACATAAATAAATCAATAAGTAATGTAGAATACAATAAGTATAATAAGTGAGTAATATAACATCAGGCTACACTGTAAATATATTTTTTTAAATAAGAAAACTGTAAAAACTGTAGAGAAAATGTGAAATATATGTAAAATAATGGTGTTTATAGCTGATTTGAATATAGTTAAATAGTGTAATTTTATGGTCACACATTATAAACAAACAAATTCCTATTTGTAAAAGTACAGATTTTTGATGTGGACATTGTGTGCATAGTTTTGGTCTCTTTTTGTGTGTTTCTTTGTCTTGTTTTCTCATGTTTCTTGTGTTTGTTTACAGTAAACATGTAAATTGATGCGATTTTTTTCTGACATTGTTAGATATCAGCTGTAATTTAACATAACAGAAAATCTGTAAAATAACTGTTTACCTTATTTTTATGTATTTTCATGATTTATTCATTATTTTATGTTTAATATGCACATATTTTTCTTTCAAATAATGGCAAATAGCTGTGAAATAGTGGTCATTTGGCTCATTTGAATGCTCAAAGCTTAAAACACTTGCTGGTTTGGCTTGTTTTTTTTAGGGTTGACATATAATGGAATACTTTTTTCAATGATTTTACTAGTTATTATCCATATTTTAGCAAAACTGGGAAAAAAATGTAAAGTAACCATAAAAGCGTAAACATTTTTAAAATGGCTAATCACTTTATTAAATTACTTTATATTCATCTGTACATTGCGAGGGAGCTGTCTAGATCTGCACACAGACAAATCGGATGATAAACATTCATACATTTGCCAAAAAAAATACTTTTAGACAGTTTGCTAGTCAGACAGAAAGCCTTCGTGCTGAGTCCATTTTTAACAATGCAGACAATTCACTTTAACATTGTAAAAGTGTAGAAGTGAGCTGAGAGCAAGGGGATGAAAGGAGCACAGGGAGCTGAGGGAATTAAATGATATAAAGTGAGTGAAAGAGAGAAAAAAGAAATATGCATTATATCGATAAAAGGTTTGAATGTGGCAGAAAGGTAGCGGTGAGGGAGCAATAGATCAAGGTCTGCCAGGACCACTAGGGGAATGCAGGGATACAGTGACAGTGAAAGATGGAGGGAGGGTTTGAGTCAAAGACAAACGAGAAGGAGAGAGAAGGATACTAATTATTTCCGGGGCATTGATGTGAACACTCCACGGGCTGATAATGGGTTCGTGTGATGTACGTTCATGTTTCCAAGATGGTTCCCTGGTGCAGGACGACTGTGGTAGTGTGACAGTTCAGAAGTCTGTGGGGGTTTTTGCTGTACGTTTCAAAGTTGTCAGAAGCTGCCAAAACTGAGATTTAGTTTATTTTAATTGGCTGAAGTGGGGCAAAGATGACACCTGTCTAGAAATCTGTTTTTTAATATTCTGTTCTCAAAGATCATCGGTGCAAAGTAAACAAATACATTTGGGTCAACGACTAATTGTGGGACTTTTTGTATCATAGTTGACGTTTTTGCTGTTTTCAGGTCTAAAATCAACATGGCCACCTATAACCAAACACATGTCATTTTTACAGAAAGATTCTTCTAAATATTATATATACAACTGAGAAAAATTGAAATTGAAAGTTATTTATAAAGGTATTGCAGTAAACCTGTTGACATGTGATAAATCCACACTTGACTCACACACTACTTTATATTAAATAACTCAGGAAGCCTTGGAGTCTATCCAGTCTTTTCTTCAGGAGGAAATGACATCATGTGGAGCAGGTCATGTGATCTGGAATTAACACACTTCCTTGAGAGATGTTTTTGTAACAGGGAACTTAGTTGAAAGTGATTTCTCAGACACAGACACAATTTATTTTCTTAAAAATTTGATATATTGCCAAAAAAGAAATACTTGTCATGATTATCTCACCTTAATAAAAAGAACACAATTAAAGCAATTTTTTTTGAATGAGCTCAGTTTATTATTGTTTAGCTAATTAGAAGGTGGTTGTTATTGAATTTGTATGGTTATTTAGATGACATTTTAGTGATATCCAGTCATTTTTTATTAATGAGTGATTGTTTCCATAATAAATAATGATGGAATTTGTAAAGACATGATTATAATGAACATAAAAAACATAAGTTTTTTTTAACTTTTAATAAAAATGTATGCAAGATATGCCTCAGCAGACTCCTTTCCAGATATCTTCTGAATTGTTTCACAAGACTGCTCTAGAACCAGTGTGAGCTCTAATGTTGGTTATCTGTCACAGCAGTGACATGTCACGCTGAGCAAAGTCGAAACCAAGTAAAACACATTGAGTTTGACATCCATCAGTCTTGAGAATTCACCATATGAGCTCATAGTAACATTTCTTCAAAAGTCCCTCAATTATATATTGACCCATTTATTCAACTCTTCCATTGTTTTTGAGGTACTTGCATCAAGTCTGCATATTTAACACTCTTATGGAGTAAGAGGAAGTTTATGTACAGCAGTGCTTTTAGTAATCTGCAGAAAATCTCCATTGTTGAACCTGAAATTTGAACACACATGTTGTGCTTATAGTGTTTTCCTGTGCATTATTAAGCATATATAGTATCTTTCCTAATTAAAAAGTAGCATCTTTGTCATGCTAAGGATTTTGCTAACAAGATGCACTGGTGTCCAGACAGCTTTGTCCAAAAATGTAAAAATGGAATTTGGAATGTGTAAAATTTAATATTTCAGCAAGATATTTGAGTTATTGTTGGTGAAAGAGAAAAAAACATATGTGCAATGAAAACTGGTCACAGCGGTTGCAGCAACTTCCGAATGTTACTACCACTGATACTCCAGACATGCGCTGTTTTGACAAGGATTTAATGAAAACCTTAGGAAAAGAAGTACATAGAAACAAATAACAAGAGTGAATAAAAATCATGCACTCACTGACAAGTTTTATGGCGGGTAACATGTTGGAAATCATGTCTGAGTGTGTGTGTGTGAGTGCCTGTGTGCAGTCCACTAATGAGATATTGACTCCACTGTGACGGTGGTACATTGTTTATTCCACTTATTTATTTATGAGCATTTAATGTGTGAGTTCAGCTGAGTTCCTACAAACACATGGCAAACGAGCGAGGCAGAGACAGAGAGATCAATATGCAACATTAACACAGGATTGTCTTTAATGTTATTTTCATTTGGAAAACACAGATCCTCTGTTTATTTCCATTTCCATAACCCTGATTCTCTTCTGATTGATGCCAGCGGTGCTCCTTACCTCTCGGTGTAGCTGTCGTACACCCCCCTCCACCTCCCGCACTCTCACAGGCATCACACCCCACCCGGCCCTCTCTTTTCTCCCGCTCTCCTGGCTGTGTCAGCAGCAGCACCAGCAGTACTTGGGTCTTTGTGTCTCCTTCATATCATCTTGTTAAAAATTAAAGTGATTCTACTTCCCTCCATCTTTCTCTCTCTCTCTCTCTAATGCTAATCTGTTCCCTGTTGGACCAGTATGCAGATGAGACGCAAATACAGCGAAGCCTGATGAATAGTGATGAGGCTACAATTCATGCATATGCCCACACACACACACACACACACACACACACACACACACACACACACACACACACACACACACACACACACACACACACACACACACACACACACACACACACACACACACACACCTGAGCAGCCTTGGAATGCCCTGTGGTTTACCTGTCTGTCTGTCAATCAAAGCATTGACCTAGTGAAGGAAGGCTGTGTGTGTGTTTGTGTTAGCATGTCCTCAAATTCACTCCTCCAACTAGTTAGTTAATTAAAGTAAAAATAATACCCCGAAAGCCTTTATTTTTATTCTAATAAATAATATAATATTGTCAAACCAATATAGTTTTAATTTACAAATGACTAGGAGATGTTAGACTTCTCCGAAAGTGTTACTGTCTCTGTTTAAAATGCGCTTAAGTTAATATAGTTTCACTTTTAATTATTAGTATGACAATGTAAGGAATGAAATCTAACATGGCTTCCGTCTTAATGGGAGCACAAACATACATTACATGTTTAAATGTTCTTTTTGGTCAGTTCATCTAAAATCTATCAACTGTGAACCCCACAGAAGTGTTTTGCCTCTAAATATCGCTTCTCTCACTTGATATCTTGAACTGGGGAGAGCAGAATTCCCCTTTGCCCCACTGGGAGATGTATGGTTTCCTGCATGAGTGAACTGGGTTGGGGTCTATTACATACAGAGACAGAAAACAGAAGTAGGAGAAATGCAACTGGATCCGCATGTGCCCAAATTTGACTCCACTTAGCGATACTTATTAGAAGATGATGGCAAATATAGAGTGTTTACTCACAACCAATGTGATCTGCTGAACTGGAGCTGACCTCACAGGATGTACACTAAGGCAGCAAACTAAACATAAGATGTATGCAGTGGGAGTAGAGTTGTGGTTGAAACCTATTTAGAGCCTGATATTAACCTAATGTCCTGTAGGATGTCAGTTTTAAGAACCTCCGAGTTGTTAAATCTGGGAGTTGAAATTTGGTGACAAAAAAAGTGAAGTGCAAAATGTCACACAAACGCAACTGGGAAATAATAAGAAGGTGCACAAATCCAATCAGTACTCCAAACTACAGTGACAAAAACAAATAAAAGACCTTTAAATGTCCTTTTTAGACATGTATATGTGACATTTTTTGGCTCCATCAATGTGTTAAAGTAGCAGCATTCTGTCACTCGGTCACTTTACACCAGGGGTCACCAACCTTTTTGAACCTGAGAGCAACTTCAAGGGTACTGAGTAGTACAAAGGGCACCTTGTTTGATACAAACTTCCTCAATAGCAAACTTGCGCCATCATCTTTAAACAATAATAATAATAATGAAAATAATATGTAAAAAGACTGTCTGATCACATTTATTTATTTTTAGAACGTGTGGTGGGCAACTCACATGGTCTCTGCGGCAACCAGGCGCCCGCGGGCACCGTGTTGGTTAGCCCTGCTGTACACTAATATTCCTCATGACTTTATTCAGTGATGAGAGAGCCACACTACACATGCGATATTGGTCATCACTGTAAAAAAGAAAACTACAGTCTATTCAGCAGAGTTGGTAGTCTGACCCAGAGTACATAGCAGGGGAAAGTCCTCATGCTTTCTTTCCTTTGGCTTACAACTCTGCTAGGACAGGTTGAGCGGGCGAGCCATAAACAGGGGTTGTAGTCCCCGATGCAGCGATTATGGGGTCCAATCCAGCTCATGGCCCTTTGCTGCAGGTGCTTACCCCATTCTTCTCCCCACTTTCCTGCCTCTCTCTGACTGCTGTCTCTCAATAAAACCAGAAAAAGGGCAAAAAAAAAAAACTTTAAAAAAATGATTGTGATTTTGGTAGTTCTGTGAATCACACTATTCAGCTAATAAACAAGTTTATACTATGGCTTGGTTGCCTTGAAATTTTAAGTTTTCTCAACTATTCTTTTTTTATGGTGTACATACAGGGATTAAACAGTGCATCAAGTGGCACATAATGTATGATAATAAAACAAAAGATCGCATCTGAGCTAAAAGCAAGGTTATCAAAGTGTCCAAATTATTTGAAAGTCTCTTCATACGTGATGATAATCTAACTACTGCTTTGCAAACTGTAAAATAATCATACTGCGACAGCTGTGATGGAGCTCAGTGCTGCACCTGAGGGCAGCTGCTCTGTAACAAATGATTTATCTGCAGCAGATAAACTGTGACTCCATGTGACAGCTCACCTGTCAAATGTGAAGAAAGTACAAAGTCATTTACTGTAAGAATCTTATCGATCCTGCCTCCACGTTGAGGATAATTTATAATTATGAGTAATTAATGAAGTAACTGCTGTTGTTCCATGTGCTGTCTCTCTTTGCTGATGCTCATATAGATCCAGCTGCTGTCTAATGCTGCAGGTATTTAAGAAACTCTGAGGAAAGATTCCCACAAACAGCTGGAGGCAACAAATTAAACTTCAGCTCCTGTTAACATTTTGTCAAATCCCACATTACATCCATTATAAAAGAGGCTCATTAATCTGTTAAATTTTAATAGATTCATGATAAATGTGATAAAGAGAAAGCGTTCTTTGCAGTTAAGTTGTAATTTTTGTGCAAAAATACAACTGGCTGAACTGTCAAGGCAGAGTTCTATTGTAACGTCCTGAGGCGTCTGACGGCGAATGTTCCCTTTAAACAGCCTAAATTGCGGCACAATGGCATGGAAGTGCTCCAGAGTGCTATGTGCCAGGTGGCATTTAAAAGCAGTTTTTTGATCGCAACAACACAATCATCACTCCTCACCAGCTCAACTCACCAGATTTGGCTCCTTGTGCTTTCTTATTTTCCCCCAAAATGAAATCCAAGTTATAGGGTCATCTTTTTGACACAGTTTAAGAAATTCAACACTCATTGTAAACAGCGTTTGACATATTTACATAACAGGACTTCAGAGAGTGTTACATGCCTTGCAGGAGCAGCATATCACTTCAAGGTGACTACTTTAAAGGGGATGACAGCCAACTTTAAATCTAGTACATTTTTTGATTTATATTGGCACTGCCTTGTAATTTTTTGATTAACCCTTGCATTGCTGCTGAAATGTGAAAAAAAAAAAAATTCCCCAAATGCCTTCACACAACTTCAGGTACACAGTTTGTGATATGGACATGTTACTTGGTCTTACATATAAGATTAGTGTTGTGACTTCGCCTGAAAAGTGAGCAAAGTTTTTGTTTGTTTTATTAACATCCCCATTAGCTTTTGCAAGGCAGCAGCTATTCTTTCTGGGGTCTTCATAATTTCATTAGTGACAACACAAAAATGCAGTATGGACACACAATGCATACAAATCAGAATTACAGAATACACAAATAGTACATGCCAAATACATACAAAAAACACATACACAATACACAAGGCATGTACACAACTTATATCAAACCAAAGAAGTATTCAACACACAATACTCCCACACTGAATCATCATAAAATAGATTTAGTCCTACTACAAAGATGCCATGACCCAACAATAATAACGATCAAAGAATGGTCTGCCGTAAAAACTAACTATGATTTCAGTCTAATGAACAGTGAAACACAGAACATTGCATTCTCATTATTCATTACATTCACAATTTATACAGTATAATTGGAATCTGTCTTGCTATTTGAATATTGCAGCCATTACATTTGAATTTATATTTTAGTTCTTTATTTGATTACAGTATTTTTACTTAAAGCTGATACATCTGGATGCAGTCAGACTAAGTTCACAGTGTGGGGCTGCATTTAAGAAGTGTTCTCAGGGAAATTTAAATCTGCATTAAACAAAGTAATGTCAAATGAAATTTAAGGTATCACCAAAGATATTAGTGCACCATTTCATACCATAGTTGTTCTACAGATAGTAATGCAGTGTCTACTATAGATAACAGTCACTACATACAGAATATAGCGAGAGGCTCAGCTACAGGGTCCAATCACAGCAGTCCACTCTTTTCCAGTGCTGCATACCAGGTGAAAAGAGAGTGACAGAGATTGAGCGTCTGACATTTTCAGTTCTAGCAGTGTACGATGCCACCTAGTCCTGTCGCCTGTCACTGCATTCATCCAGTCCCTCTTCTAACTAGAATAGCAAACTGCTGCAGCTAATGACACGCTTAAAAATACACTGACACACACACACAGAGACACACACAGCTGCAGAGTAGGCTGTTTCCTGTATACCGTTCTCAGTGTGTCCACATTACTGTTCCATCTGCGCAGGCATTTCCTGTCCGACCTTGAAATCAGGCCCTCAGCCACCACCGCCACTTCACACACACTCATTCCCCATTTCCCTACATGCTCTGTGTGTTTTCGAGACAAGCATCCTTTTTCTCACACATACATTCGCATGCTCATCTGCTGAGGAACACACAACAAGCCCACATTTTGACTTCAGCCCTGGCAAGCGTCCAAATTAAAGAGCAGTTTGGCGAAAACAATCGCCAGTTGAAGATAAATGCGTAAACACCCCCAAACTGTAATTATCAGTTATGAAAAAGCAAACCTGTGGGGGCAAAATCACGGCATTGTTTTCATGACTAGAAGCTAAAATGCATCACAAACTCCCACTTTACAAGCACCCAGAGTTACTCTAATCTGCCACTTTCACACTGGGGAGTCGTGATGTCATCAATCAGCAAGCCGGCGCTCGAGCGGCGGCCAGCCTTCCCCAAACCAGCCACATGTGTTTTTATTCAGCAGGAAAGTTATAGCAGAAAAGGTCAGGTCACAGATAGTTTACAATAATATTATTCATGTAAGGGAAAGTGGAAATGATCCCTGCATGTGACTTCACTCTGTTTACACAAGCATGCCCCGAATACATTGATATCGCCAGCCAGTAAAACGCACCACGTCCACACGGAGAGAGCACAACACACATTAACTGCGTGCACTGGATTTCATAAGGTGATGGAAAGGAACCAAGCCAAAGTCCGACAATTAGCAAAGATTTAAAATAACAACTGAGGGCCTGGGGCGTAGTGTTAAAGCAGAGGAGACATAATAAGGGTCAGAGTTATGATTCCAACTCACAGGAGAAACAGAGACGCCGTTATAGTGTTCGAATATTCACTGCCAAATGGTTAGTAGCTCTTGGATTAGTTCTCTGGTTGTATTTTAATACTGACTTGACGAGGAATATTAATTAAAATACGGCCCATTAAAGTTGGGGTATATGCATTTTGTGAATTAATGCTGTTGGCCGTGTTTTGACACCAGGGGCAAAAGAAACAAATGGATGGACCCAGAGGAAAACTATAAACTATGACTATTTCTGCTTTATGAAGCTGCCTTGTCCAACGGAGAGTTTGTACTTATTGTGTGAGTACAGATGTGGAATCCAATAATCACACTGTGGCCAAAAAAGACAAAAACCTCCTCACACAGCCATATTATGGGGACTTCCTGCATATTTGAGGACAAAAATCTGGCCCCCTCAAGGTAAACTATTAAAGTCTGGTGTTAAGACTCGGTTTCTGGTTAAGATAAGCTACGTGTCTACATGATTCATGCATCGCCATGTCTTCCATAGCAACAGAGCAAGCCTGTGTGTGTGTTACAGTCATAGTTTCCATGTGAAAAGAGAACACATCATCAGACACACAGGATACAGCACCGAACTTCCCATGGGAGAATACAGAACATAGCGAAAGACAGAAACGTAGTCATGACTCTGAACGCTCACGTGGCTGATAGCTGTTGTCAAATAGTTGACACAATCTGCACATCCAGAAAAACTCCAGCAGCGTTCCGATTTAAGGTTTGTCTTGTTGTTACATTTGCTAGTGTGCTGAGGTCATACCCCTATATCCATCATCATTAAAGGTATTTTTAATCAGTATTTTTGCACAGATCTTGAGCTTGTTCACTTCCATTAAGTTCCAAAAGGTGTGCAAACGTTCATTTGATCACTGCAATCCATCACTGATTATTGTGAGTGAGAGGAAGCCGATTTTTATTAGCAAAGTTGCATCAGAAGAGCTCTGTTATCTTTCTGTATAATTTGAATGGGCATGCTCAGAGATTTTCATGTAAAAAAATGTCTTCTGACCCTCTGAACCCAAACCAGTGTTGGGTCATTTTTCAGTGCAATATAAAATCCTGTACTTCCTTGGAAACAGCACAACCATGATTAGAAATAGAAGAATCAAACAATGTTATTGTGAATTATTTAAAAAAAAAACAAAAAAACACAGAATTCCACAAATCCCAAAAAGAATTTTTAAAAATGCAAAAAAAACTGTTTCCTTCATTATCTATTTTACAAAATAATTGAAAACCTGAGATCTGCATGCACAACATTTTTCTAGATGTTCACAGCCATTTCCAGTAACTGAAAAAACGCAGCCTACAGTTGAACCTAGTTCAGTCTCAGAGGCTTTGGATTTTTGTTTCACATAACTGTTTGTTACAGCTACCAATGGCCTCACAATTGCACTAAGATGCACAAATATTTGGGTTTCATCCAGAACTTATTGATGAAAGCAGGTCCTTTTTGGTGAATTTTCAAATGAGACATATAGAACAATGTGTTTTTATAAGATATCACTACTTTTAACAAAGATTTGAGTAATTTCGCAAAGTTTTAAATCTGCTTTCACCACAGAAAGCAGATTTAAAACTTTGATGCAGAAGATACAGAGAGATTTACCTGGCAGTGATAGGCCTAATGCCATTGTGTGAACTCGGTTGGAAAGGCATTTATGTAAAGGATGTTCCAACACTGTAACTTTGACACTCTGAAACTGTTTTGCATTCAAATAAGACTTTAAACCAATATGCTACCATGCAATTGTACAATTAGAGATGATTAAATCAGCAATAAAAGCAAAAACAGACAAAAACAACTGCAGTCTACAAAACCATAACAAGGATAATGAGACTGCCTTGCTGAAGGTTGTCTAATAGTGATAACTGAGGGTAAAGTGTTATTTCATCGCTTCTCTCATGCCTCCGTCCTCTTTGTCCCACTCAAAATCTGCCGACTCACTTATGGAACCATTAAGCAACTCCTGCCCCCTTCCTCTGTGCGAACTTTGAGTTAAATGTGGGGGACAATGCCTTTTCTTTCACAAACCCACACACCAATAATAAACACACCCTTTTCCATAAAAGATCAACCTTATGTCATTTTCCCAGTAGACTGGAGCATCTGCAGCAAATCAGCCTCACTCTTCCTCCACTCCCTCTTTTCTCTCCCACTCCTTTGCTTCTCCCTTCTTCCTCTATTTTTCCCTCTTTGCATTTTTCTGTGATTAGGAACAAGTGTAACTGGCCAAAACTTCCTTTCTCTCACACACAGACACACAAACGCTGGCTCCTGATGCATGTTCGCTGTCATGAGCAGGTGCTTGTCTTCAGCCTGTCCTGTCTCATCAATCATGCTGCTGCTCCAAGACTCCAAAAGCAAAGGAAGAGCTGAGTATAAATAGAAAAAAAATATGAGATTCATGTCTTTATTCCCTGTGCCCCTTTAAAACATCAATTCTGCAGTATAATGTGACCTTTCTGTGGTCTGTTTTACCCACATTTTTATACATGTGCATTTTATTTGATTGATATTTGCATTGTGTGTCCTGGAGATGTTTTGTCTTGCTCTGTTTCTTATTAAATAGTGAACTTAACCACAAAAACAGCTGCTTTTCTGAAGGAGCAGCAAAAAAAAAAAAAATGTGTGTGGGAGAACTAGAGATGCAGAGAAATAACTTGATTATTCAGATCGAGCATTTAGCACTGCTCATATTCCTAGTTCACACAGTGGAAGTCCCCTCCTGTGCATGTTGTTAATGGACCGGACCTGTCTGTGCAGCGCAGCGGACGCAGAATTTCCCATGGCTGATCATCATCTCTGGTCATGGGTGCCTTCCACCCCCTCCATCTCGCCCACTCTCCATCCCAGCGCAACAAAGAGGGAAAACAAGTCAAACAATTCACAGTTTCCCATTATTTTCTCTGTCAGCATATGGTTCCAATCAGCCATGTGTGTGTGAGAGAGTGAGACTGTGTGTGTGACACCATGTGAATGTTTTCTTATTTTCCATACATTACTCCGCAGATACAAAGCTCTTTGTTCACACTCTTTCTCCATCTCTCTGGCTCCTCCTTCCTCTCACGCCCTCTCCATCCTCCATCTCTCTCTCTCTCTCCAAATCCATGTCTTTGATTCTCAGGTTTAAAGACTCTCTCTCTCTCCCTCTATTTTAGTCCTGCTTTTCTTGGCTGCAAGTCAGACCTCAGGCAGACCTAGAGGTCTTTTTCCCAAGCGATCTCCAGTGTGGACTCCAGGGAACAGAAAACACACAGATACACACTCAGAAACACAGGCCCTGCCCTCCCATGCTCTGTCCATTTCCTCCTCTGCCTCTGCTCCTATCCCATATCATTCCCTGTCTGCACCTCCTTGTTGACTCTGTGCTGTTGTATTACTTTTAAACTGTTGTGCGGTCGTGGTTTTTGGGAGAAAAGAGAACACAGTGTTCAAAATCAAGTATTGTGTTCAGGGCCTAGTTGCACCACACAGATTCATTTGTACATTATGAGGCTTTATGGGTGTTTTAAGGTGTTATTTATCCAGGTAAATCCCTTCAGAATCTGGGATCTTAATTACAAAGCAGACCTGGTTGAAGCTGCAGCAGCATATTTACTCTCTGACTGAACTGCAAATACAAACAAAAGCTTCTCCACATTCTGATCAGTCAGTTTAATAATTGATAATATAAAAGGAAATGTGTCTTATCGTTTACTGCACTCTCCAAAAAAAAAAAAATTCAAATGACACTACACAAGTTATTGTGCAGATGAGACAAATCAACTTTTGCATTAAAGCTGACTGAATTTAATTAAAAATGGCAACATGTTTAGATCTTTTCATCAATTGAAAGTAGTAATAACACTGGAACAAAGGAATAAACAAGAAAAAATGTTGATTTTGATATTTAAACTTTCGCTTAAGTACATCAAGATTATCATCAAATTTTAATGAAAGTACTAAAACAACCCATCGTGCAAAACATTATACATGTATTGCTACTGCTGTTATTAACTACTTTACACTGATGTGTATTGTGACAAATTATAAGCACTTTTAGGTCATAGTTTGGATTAATAATTAAAATTTGAAAAGTAACTAGTTACTGAAGTTATAAAATAACTGTAATGTACATAGTCAATAACATAATACCTCAAAATTGTACTCAAGTACACTTAACTTCCTTTACACTGCTGTCAGAAAGTCATATTTAGGCCATGATTCAGCTTTTGTCCATCTACAAATGATCAGTGTGACTGTGAATTTATAGTTCTAACAGCAGAACAGAACATTTTTTATGTTGACACTGATACAGTGAAGATGATTTCGATGCTTCAAGGCTTTAAAACTGTTATTTTAACAGAACTAAGTGTGACATTACTGTGAGATCGACTGTGCATGTGAGGGTTTGGAGGCAACAGCAGGACTACAGTGCTCTCTAGTGGTGAGGCAGAGTAGCGCATCGACGTTTCACAGGCTTGACTTTACCAGCAAAACATCAGGTTTTATGATTTTTGCCATTACCAGAGATTATTGATGTTTTTTAAAATGCAAACAACAACATGTATGTGAATTTCTGTCACTTTTACTACCTTAAATATGTCTATGAAGTAATTTGGTCTGTCTGCTTTCCCTGGATGACACAGTGGTGGAATAAGTGTCAATGTAAAATCTCCATATTGAGTCAACGCTATAAAACAGTGACAGCAAGAAAAATATTAAATAGATACCACTGTAGATGCTAAAGGGCTTTATTCACTTAAAGATGTCAGTTTGGCTCTTTAAAGCGGATAATTTGACAAAACATTTGAGCAAATTGTGCAATCAAAAAGGGCACATACCTGCTTAATAGTAGGGTTATTCTAAAAGGCTATAACCCACTTAAAGTAGTCTGACGGGCTTCATTTTATGTTTAAATATGTTATTTTTAAAGACTCATCAGACTCATGTAGACAGCCAGTATTTGAAGAACATTTAAGTGAATCTGTAACCTTTACTGAAGATCTGAGTCTAATAAATATTGTTTCAAACCCACATCCTCTCACTGAAAATCCAAACTACTTCCACGTCTGTGAGATCACTTCTTTGATGCAGTACTAGATTTTACTCACAGGATGGTGGTATTTCTTTCTGTATGAAAGCTGTCAGCTGCAGTAACACTTACAGACTCTAAAAAATTCAGCATATAAAGGTAATTATCCAAAATGCTGTTCAGTTGTCATGGTAGCAGGTGTATTAATATTATCTCTAACGGGAACACATTTCAATTATTTTTGTTTTTTGTGTTATTGTACTACTATTAGTTCCACACTTACAGTTTTGTATCTGCAAGTACACAAGGGTCTGCTATGTATACCTTATATGCAATGTTCCCTGTAATTTTTCCTGAGTCTGAGCAAACACACAAACTCCCTGAGCGTCCCTTGGACCACTGTGAGCAACATCAGACGTGTGCACTGTGGTCACACCAGCATCACATCCATTCAAGTTACATGGTTCATTAAAAGAATCAAATTACAGCATTTACATTTCTGTTAAAACACTTTGTCAACAGGAGCCAGTTGAAGGCTGCAGTGATTTTAGTGACACTACAATGTATAAGAGTGAAGTTATTGAATATTTGTCTCTCTTTACTGTTGCAGCGGTTTTGCAAATTGCAGACGGACCCTGTTCACTCCATAGACACCAATGTTATTCCTGTAGCTTGAAAGACAGCTACTTTTGATAAAACTGGGCTTGTAGCACATTGTCTGCCTTGCAACAATGGGAAAGAGGCACTGTTTATGTTTTGACAACCTATATCTAATGAGTTATTGATGCTGGAAGTCCGAATCTGTGAATATCTTTCCAACTTTACTGAACTTGGGGCCACTACCACCCAAGGAGTGATATATTTAATTTTGAAAAAAGCATTTAGCCATACTTAAAGCCTTAAGTGCTTTATTAACACGGAACTGAACATTCTTCTGTCTGAAAAGAGGTGGCATCATTTTAAACAGTGAAATCAAACTAATAAAATGTAATGACCAACCAGTGAGCAATACTGGATTCTGCAAAAACATAAACAACTTTTTTTTTAAAATCTAAACCTTATCTTAACACAGTTAATGTATTAACTTATTTTTGTGTGTATGCATGTATTTATTGATTTATTTAGTACTGTTAACATATCAGAGTTCTGAGTGAGTTTTTCTTAATAGAGGCAAAGGCCATTTATTGATTACATATAGGCTATTAAATGTTTATTAAAAACTAAAAAGCATTTTAAAAAAACAATTCAATTCACTTCAATTCAATTGTATTTATATAGCGCCAATTACAGTCAAATTGTCTCGAGACGCTTTACAGAACCAATATGCCTGAACCCCCAGAGCAAACCAAAAGGCGACAGTGGCAAGGAAAACACCCTTTTAACAGTGAAAAAAACCTCGAGCAGAACCCGGCTCTAATGTGGGGGGACCCATCTGCCTGCTGGCCGGGCGGGTTGACTTAGGCATTTATTGAGTCACTAAAATACTGTAGAGTACAGACCACATCAGCATGATTATAAGCATCCTCTGGTAAATGAACAACCAGATACTGATGTCTCTCACCATATGGACTTCAGGAGATGACTGGGGGATGATAAACTGTGACCTACTGGTTGGATTCTCTCTGTTCTCATGTTTCTTACATGTTTGTCCCCTGACAGCTGGGTCCTAATGTTTTTTGAGCAACACACCATACTATGACGTTTTTACAATGATGGTTCTACTATGGAACCAGTTTGACATGTTCAGGTGTTCTTTGTGTGAAAACTCAGAGATTTCAGGTATCAGAAGGTGGTTTTCAACTTTCTTTGTTAACTTTCTGCTTCAACTTTAAATTAAATTTCCTTCACTAAGCCAGCCCTCTGGACTTCCAGTAAGCTGTGTTCCTATTGGCTGTCCAGGTGGCTGATTGGTGTTATCAGGAACACCTGAGCAGCTCAGTGTCTTCCTGCTTTATTTAGCTGCAGACAAACATTTCCTCTGTTTCTCTTCACCAGTGAACTGGGTTTGGCTCCATTGCTTTAGTCTGTTCTTTAGGCGTTGGCTTGCAGCTTCCAGCAGTAAAATAGGCTTTAATGTGTTTCTTGGTGTGCTTTAGGGCTTTGTACTGGATAGTTGTCTTGGTAAATGTGGTTCTTTAGCCACAGTCAGCACATGGTGCTAATGTGTGCAGTGATTAGTGGATTTGGTACAGCTGAGTTGTGTCTTTATCTTGGCTGTAGTGAGTCTTTAGAGGTTTTTGGTCAGACACATTCTGTATTCTTGTTTGAGAACCAACGTTGGTTGTCTAGAAGGTAAGAGTTCCTGTCCTGATTCTCTGTTCTCAGAGGTTCTCTGGTAGGCTGCAGGAGACTTTAGCGTTTGGGTTGTGCTAGTTTGGTTTTTGTATGGTTTCATTTGGACGACTATCTTGAGGCCCCTCCATGTGGTTTAGTGAGGTTTTCTGGAACAGTTCTACAAAGCAACCTGCAGCAGAAGAGACTTTGAGAGTTTTTAGGAAGTTCTGGAGACCAGACTTTAGAGCAGCAGAAACATTTGTCAGCAGTTTGAGCAGGAGAAGGTGAGCTTCAGAGTAGAAACAAGACGGAAACCTTCTTGACCCGTGTGGTGAGGTCCTGTACCAAGAGTTTGAGCAGGTTGTGAAGAATCTGTAGTTCTTTGGTCTGAAAGCACAAGAAGAGTTGATTCATTAAAGGAGAAAACAGGAGATATTGTTGGTTCTTCTGTCGCTCTGCAGTTTCCTTAGACTGAATATCAAGTTTATATTTTAAATCATTTCCCATGTGAGCCCAAGAAGACTTCAATAAACTCCCTCCATCCCCTGGACACAACATATTTTATTACCATGTTAAATCTTTTTTTTTTTATGTTTTTGAGTTTTAATCATAGTTTTAATCATAGTTTTTTCTCTTTGCTTGTTTAGTTTTGTCATCTGTGTAAAAGGTGCTAAACAAATAAAGTTGAATTGATAAACTTAATAATTGACTGACTCATGATTGTGACAACAGAAGTATTTTCATTGTGATTTAAGGGTTTATTTCATTTTTTAGGTTGGGGTTAAAATCTTGACAGAAAAAGAAGATTAAAGAAATAACCTACATAACAAAAAGCAATTAAATCAAAGGAAAAAATAATTAATACAATAAAACTTTTAAAAAGTTTTATTATTAAAAAGATTTAAGATATTTAAGATGCAATTTTCTAATTAAACATTTAATTTTTTAATTAAATGTTTTGACTTTTTAAAGGTTTAATAATGTAATTAAATGTTTTGCATTTTTTTAAAATGTTTAACATTCTTCTTGTTTAATTGTATTTTTTTAAAGGTTTAATCATGGAAAATATCTTATCTGTAATTTTCAATATTTGTATTTTAAAAATTTTGTTTAATTTCATAGTGACATGTATTGTATCGTTGAATTATCTAATTAAATATTTTGTCTATTTAATAGAGTTAAACATTAAATACAATTAAATTATATAAACATATAACACCTTTTAATGTTTAGTTTTCTTTTTAAATGTTTCATTGTATTTTCTGTTTAATTCTTATTTGAAGTTTTATTGTCTTTAAGATGTAATTTTCTAATTAAACATTTAATTTTTTAATTAAATGTTTTGTCTTTTTAAAGGTTTAATAATGTAATTAAATGTTTTGCATTATTTAAAATGTTTAACATTCTTCTTGTTTAATTGTATTTTTTTTAAAGGTTTAATCATGGAAAATATCTTATCTGTAATTTTCAATATTTGTATTTTAAAAATTTTGTTTAATTTCATAGTGACATGTATTGTATCTTGTTGAATTATCTAATTAAATATTTTGTCTATTTAATAGAGTTAAACATTAAATACAATTAAATTATATATACATATAACACCTTTTTATGTTTAGTTTTCTTTTTAAATGTTTCATTGTATTTTCTGTTTAATTCTTATTTGAAGTTTTATTGTCTTTAAGATGTAATTTTCTAATTAAACATTTAATTTTTTAATTAAATGTTTTGTCTTTTTAAAGGTTTAATAATGTAATTAAATGTTTTGCATTATTTAAAATGTTTAACATTCTTCTTGTTTAATTGTATTTTTTTTAAAGGTTTAATCATGGAAAATATCTTATCTGTAATTTTCAATATTTGTATTTTAAAAATTTTGTTTAATTTCATAGTGACATGTATTGTATCTTGTTGAATTATCTAATTAAATATTTTGTCTATTTAATAGAGTTAAACATTAAATACAATTAAATTATATATACATATAACACCTTTTTATGTTTAGTTTTCTTTTTAAATGTTTCATTGTATTTTCTGTTTAATTCTTATTTGAAGTTTTATTGTCTTTAAGATGTAATTTTCTAATTAAACATTTAATTTTTTAATTAAATGTTTTTTCTTTTTAAAGGTTTAATAACCTAATTAAATGTTTTGCATTTTTTTAAAATGTTTAACATTCTTCTTGTTTAATTGTATTTTTTTAAAGGTTTAATCATGGAAAATATCTTATCTGTAATTTTCAATATTTGTATTTTAAAAATTTTGTTTAATTTCATAGTGACATGTATTGTACCTTGTCGAATTATCTCATTCAATATTTTGTCTATTTAATAGAGTTAAACATTAAATACAATTAAATTATATAAACATATAACACCTTTTAATGTTTAGTTTTCTTTTTAAATGTTTCATTGTATTTTCTGTTTAATTCTTATTTGAAGTTTTATTGTCTTTAAGATGTAATTTTCTAATTAAACATTTAATTTTTTAATTAAATGTTTTGTCTTTTTAAAGGTTTAATAATGTAATTAAATGTTTTGCATTATTTAAAATGTTTAACATTCTTCTTGTTTAATTGTATTTTTTTTAAAGGTTTAATCATGGAAAATATCTTATCTGTAATTTTCAATATTTGTATTTTAAAAATTTTGTTTAATTTCATAGTGACATGTATTGTATCTTGTTGAATTATCTAATTAAATATTTTGTCTATTTAATAGAGTTAAACATTAAATACAATTAAATTATATATACATATAACACCTTTTTATGTTTAGTTTTCTTTTTAAATGTTTCATTGTATTTTCTGTTTAATTCTTATTTGAAGTTTTATTGTCTTTAAGATGTAATTTTCTAATTAAACATTTAATTTTTTAATTAAATGTTTTGTCTTTTTAAAGGTTTAATAATGTAATTAAATGTTTTGCATTATTTAAAATGTTTAACATTCTTCTTGTTTAATTGTATTTTTTTTAAAGGTTTAATCATGGAAAATATCTTATCTGTAATTTTCAATATTTGTATTTTAAAAATTTTGTTTAATTTCATAGTGACATGTATTGTATCTTGTTGAATTATCTAATTAAATATTTTGTCTATTTAATAGAGTTAAACATTAAATACAATTAAATTATATATACATATAACACCTTTTTATGTTTAGTTTTCTTTTTAAATGTTTCATTGTATTTTCTGTTTAATTCTTATTTGAAGTTTTATTGTCTTTAAGATGTAATTTTCTAATTAAACATTTAATTTTTTAATTAAATGTTTTTTCTTTTTAAAGGTTTAATAACCTAATTAAATGTTTTGCATTTTTTAAAATGTTTAACATTCTTCTTGTTTAATTGTATTTTTTTAAAGGTTTAATCATGGAAAATATCTTATCTGTAATTTTCAATATTTGTATTTTAAAAATTTTGTTTAATTTCATAGTGACATGTATTGTACCTTGTCGAATTATCTCATTCAATATTTTGTCTATTTAATAGAGTTAAACATTAAATACAATTAAATTATATAAACATATAACACCTTTTAATGTTTAGTTTTCTTTTTAAATGTTTCATTGTATTTTCTGTTTAATTCTTATTTGAAGTTTTATTGTCTTTAAGATGTAATTTTCTAATTAAACATTTAATTTTTTAATTAAATGTTTTGTCTTTTTAAAGGTTTAATAATGTAATTAAATGTTTTGCATTATTTAAAATGTTTAACATTCTTCTTGTTTAATTGTATTTTTTTTAAAGGTTTAATCATGGAAAATATCTTATCTGTAATTTTCAATATTTGTATTTTAAAAATTTTGTTTAATTTCATAGTGACATGTATTGTATCTTGTTGAATTATCTAATTAAATATTTTGTCTATTTAATAGAGTTAAACATTAAATACAATTAAATTATATATACATATAACACCTTTTTATGTTTAGTTTTCTTTTTAAATGTTTCATTGTATTTTCTGTTTAATTCTTATTTGAAGTTTTATTGTCTTTAAGATGTAATTTTCTAATTAAACATTTAATTTTTTAATTAAATGTTTTGTCTTTTTAAAGGTTTAATAATGTAATTAAATGTTTTGCATTATTTAAAATGTTTAACATTCTTCTTGTTTAATTGTATTTTTTTTAAAGGTTTAATCATGGAAAATATCTTATCTGTAATTTTCAATATTTGTATTTTAAAAATTTTGTTTAATTTCATAGTGACATGTATTGTATCTTGTTGAATTATCTAATTAAATATTTTGTCTATTTAATAGAGTTAAACATTAAATACAATTAAATTATATATACATATAACACCTTTTTATGTTTAGTTTTCTTTTTAAATGTTTCATTGTATTTTCTGTTTAATTCTTATTTGAAGTTTTATTGTCTTTAAGATGTAATTTTCTAATTAAACATTTAATTTTTTAATTAAATGTTTTTTCTTTTTAAAGGTTTAATAACCTAATTAAATATTTTGCATTTTTTAAAATGTTTAACATTCTTCTTGTTTAATTGTATTTTTTTAAAGGTTTAATCATGGAAAATATCTTATCTGTAATTTTCAATATTTGTATTTTAAAAATTTTGTTTAATTTCATAGTGACATGTATTGTACCTTGTCGAATTATCTCATTCAATATTTTGTCTGTTTAATAGAGTAAAACATTAAATTACATTAAATTTTATTAAACAGACAAAATAATGAATGAGATAATTCGACAAGGTACAATACATGTCACTATGAAATTAAACAAAATTTTTAAAATACAAATATTGAAAATTACAGATAAGATATTTTCCATGATTAAACCTTTAAAAAAATACAATTAAACAAGAAGAATGTTAAACATTTTAAAAAATGCAAAACATTTAATTAGGTTATTAAACCTTTAAAAAGATAAACATGGGTACCTGTATAGCTCAACAGGTTAAGCGGGTGACCCATGTACAGGGGCTGGTCCCTGACACAGTGACCTGGGTTCGATTCCTGCTTGTGGCCTTTTGCTGCATGTCTTCCCCCGACTCTTCTCCCCCGTTTCCTGTCTGTCTCTCACTACGCCTATCCAATAAAAAGCTGAAAAAGGCCAGAAAAAAAAGACAAAACATTTAATTAAAAATTAAATGTTTAATTAGAAAATTACATCTTAAAGACAATAAAACTTCAAATAGGAATTACACAGAAAATACAATGAAGCCTTTAAAAAGAAAATTAAACATTAAAAGGTGGTAAAACATTTAAAAAGAAAAACCTTAAGATTTAATCGAAACATTAAATATTGGGAAAGAAAAAGAAAGTCAAACAAGCCGATAAAACCTTTGAAAAAACAGTTAAACATTAAAAAGACAAAACATTTGGAAATCAAATCAGACATTAGAAAAAAATAAAAGGTGAGAAAAGAGCAAAACTAGACGTTTAAGAAGAATCAAACTAAAGACAAAACATTTCAAAAGACACCAGTTAGACTTTAGAAGATCAAATTAAACAGAAGAGACAATAAAACGATCAAAAACAGATAAAGGTCTGAAAGCGTTTTCTAGTCTGAAATGAAAACATCAAGTTGTTTCTTCAAACATTTCCTCTTTCTATGTTCTTGGTTTGATTGTGGACAGATTTACTAAGAACTCATTTCAGAAAACTGCTTTCCAGATAAAGTCTACTAGTAGTTGAAGGCATTGCTCAAACTAATGTTACCTTCTGATCTCCACAAACTTTACTGTTCAGTGAAGAGAATCAAAGTTTATTGAGGATTTCCAAAAAACCCACAGGTGAAGGTCTGAGAAGAACTCAGATGGATGGTCTAAATGTGAAATCAAGACTCATGGTCACAAGTTTTAAGGCTTCTGTTAACCAGAAAGTTCAAACTGACAGAGAAGTACTGAGAAACTTTTAAAATTTCAGTCCTCAGACTGTCTGAAGGTTCAAACTAACAGAGAACTACTCAAGAACTTTTAGGATTTCAGTCCTCGAACTGTGGAAAGGTTCAAACTAAGAGAGAACTACTCAGGAACTTAGAAGATATCAGTCCTTGGACTGTCTGGAAGTTAAATCTAACAGAGAACTACTGTGGGACTCAGCCCTCACACTGTCTGAAAGCTCAGGTCCTGAGGACTCGGGAGGTGTGGAGGCTTTGGAAAGTCTTGGAACTGAGGGTTCCACCCTCCAGCACAAATGCTGAAGTCCAACCTCCTGAGAAAAACGGTCGAGTCGAGACTCAAGTTAAAAAAAAACTCGAAAATGGCAAAAAAATAGATGATAAATGCGCAAAAAAAAGAAGAATCAGTATCTGAGTGAGTAGCTCAGGGGATAAGAAGACAGACTACCAACTGGAAGGTAGTAGGTTCAAGACCCACCACTGGCCTTTTTCTTTCTTTGTCTTTGTCAGGATTTTGATAAAATTTAAGAAGGGGCAGATCTTGAACCAGCGACCTGCAGCTCCACAGGTAAATCCTTAACTCACTGAGCTACAGATCAGATTAAAAAAAAAAAAACAAATTCGTCGTCCCTTTGGCATTGTAGTTTCTGAAGTCACCACATGGGTGGAGCCAAGGCGGAGTCTGGGTGGAGTCAAGGCAGAGAGTAGGCGGGGAGGTGGGTGGCGGCCTCCCCCCTCTACTCCCCCACCTCCCCCCACCACCCACCACACCTTCCCCCGCCCAACGAGTTCTTCAAGTCTCCACGAGTTCTTAGAGTCTCCATGGGTTTTCCCGAGTTTTCCTGAGTTTCTGGAGTTTCCACGATGGTAGTCGCTCCAGAGAAATGAAAGAAGGTCAACTTTTATCGACCTCCATCCAGATGTTCAACTTGATATCTTTACTTGGAGATTTTTAGCACCACAAACCTTTAGTATCACACTTTATTAGCATTTATTAGGACTTTAATGGAATCCACCAGCAGATTTAGTTTTTGTTGAGAAACTTTATTCTTGTTGTCGTGGGACTGCAGTATTTAAAACTGTTCTTCTATTTGACCTCATGTTTATTAGTTTTATTTATTTATTATTTATTATCCCTTATTAATCCCACGAGGGGAAATTCTGATTTTCGCATCTCTCCCCAATTGGGGGAGTCAGAACGACGGGTCAGCCACGGTACAGCGCCCCTGGAGCAGGAAGGGTTTAGGGCCTTGCTCAAGGGCCCAACAGTGGCCACATCGGGGCTTGAACCTCTGACCTTCTGATCAGTAGTCCAGAGATTCAAGCAAGATGCAACAGAAATGTACTGGTTCAGTTTAAACTTATGAAGGAGATTGTATAATTTCTCTAACAACAATGCCTAAGCAAATTGAAGTGTTTAAAGTAACTAATAACTCAAAATGCAGGAAAAAGAAAACTGTTTGAACATTACTATGGCAATGACAACTTCACTTTCTACTTTTACAAAGTCAAAACTATGGTTACAGTCTTCAAATGCCACCAGCTAAGAACAGAAAGCAATGACTAGTAACATCCAATTTTACTCACTCATGTTCATCAAAGGGTTTCTGCTGTGGCCAATATTTTTTCTCTGTCTCTGTAATAAGAAAAGTATGTTCACGCTTTTCTAAAAATGCCAGATGAACGTGCTGTTTACTTTTTCAGCCAGGGAAAAAGACTCAGAGAGACATGGCTCCTGAGGCTGAGGGCTCAAGGTTTGTTGGATGAAGTGAAGATTCAGGTATTTTTATTAAACTTTTCATGCTTTCAGCTTCAGACACTTTAATACATATTTGATAGAATTTGAAGTAAATTCTGAAACTTGGTATTTGAATAAAGGTGCATTTCAAGGTGACCATTTATGGTCACAGGAGTGTCTGTGTGTTAATCATTGTCCTCTAAAGCCACAAGTGAATTTGCTAAACAGCTGAAAAATGTTTGTGTATCACTGGCTTTTGTAACAATAACAACAGAAATATATATTGTTTTATATAATGATCTGCAAAATTCACAAGTATAAAACTGAGCCAAGCACTTTTTATTAAATAAACACCCAGGTGAGTAATTTCTCATTTAAAAATAACGAAAATATGAACATGTAAATAAGTTTAACGTCAAAATAGGTTTATTAACAACTAGAGTTAAGTCCTAGCAGAACACAATGGTGAAACATCCAGTGTTGAAGTGTCCTTGAGCAAGGCACGGCCCAAACAACTACAGGAATCGAGTATGAGCTCGTATAGTTTTAACTGCCTCATTTTGTTTTGAGCTTAGTCGTAAAAAAAGACAAGAAAAAGAAAAAAACTGAAGAAACGCATATGATTCAATCCGCGAGACAGCGTACATCACCACGCATCAGTGACGTCGGCAGAGAACGACGTTTCCGTAGCAACTGGGGCCGGTCCGTTAACCGCAGCGGCTGCTGTACTACCAGAGCTCATCACCGAACGGGGGGATTGTCGTCGGTAACCGGACACCACCTCTGGCTTGCGGGGCGTAGAGACACGGGGGCGACGCAGTATCGAGGCGGCGAGCCCGCAGCACCGTGTGGAGATGCTGAATATGTGGAAAGTCAGAGAGCTAGTGGACAAAGCGTGAGTACCAACGAGCAGGTGGAGCTTCGAGCGCTAGCTGGAGCTAAACCGCTAAGTGGCTTGTGAGCTAACCGGCTCTCTGGGCGGCTCCGAGCGGGCAGCATCAGCAGCTTTTACCGCTGACAGCGGAGGGATAGGGCCGTGACGTCACGGCGATAGCCCTCAGCTGTTAGCTCCGACTAGCTGGCTCGCTGCCAACCTTTAACCTTGTGACATAAATTTAAAAATGTGTGTCATGCAGTGGCATCTTACGTTTTGAGCATGTCCATGTCGTTTTATATAATTTAGACTAGGAAAAAACATGCTACAAGCTGGTCATTTATTTGTTTTTAATCCAGAACCAATGCTGTCCAGTTAGCTAATTGCGCTAGCATTGCTAAGCCCAGCTCGGGTATGTTGTGTGTGTACTGTTTCTGTGGGTGCTGCTGCAGAATCACGCCCTGTCCCACCCCGGCGATGCCAGCTACCTCCACTGTGCACTCATCTAACATTATGTCCAGGCCAAAAAACGAGACTAAACGTCAATAATGGGAAGATAAGTGGCTGGATACTTGTATGAGAGAGGTACATGTTTCGCCAATTAGCTACCAGCCATCTCTCACAGTAGCTAAACTGGTCTACCGAGGCCCATACCCCCATGGTCCCGAACAACAGGGCTTGTTAGCCACCCAACAGAGCACACTGTAGTAGCTAATGGTGGTGTTGCAGATTACTACATCGTGTTGTTTGTTTGAACACTGGACTCCGCATGCTTCTTTGTGCTGTGTGTCTTTGTGGTGTCTATTGTTGCATACACAATGCGCAGTATACAGTCATTGAACTGTAGCCCAGCAGGAGGAGGAACAACAACAGCTTCCTGTCCTGTCTGTTCCTGCAGCCAAACTGAGCAGCATGGCTTACCTTTGCTGTGGAAAACCACCTCAAATTTGGAAGATGCAGTGATGCAAAAGACTTGTTCTTAGTTTTGCTCAGCTGAGTTAGTCAAAATACGATAACCTACTTCTTTATGTACTAATGAAAATGCAACTTTCAGTGCTGTCAGGACATGCATACATTTGTTAAGTAGCTTCACAAAGGATACTGTCATATGTTTCGCAGAACAACAATAAGGAAGTTACATTAAAAGCATGAGATTGAACTAATCAATAGATCTTAGAAATAGTTCAGGTCAGACTTGTTAAGAGACACATGGGAATAGCTCTATATATAATTTATTAATACCAACACCACATCTTTGAATCTACACTAACTTTATTAATCAACTTTTGTTATTTTCCTGATACATGATCATTCTTCAGTCAGTATTTGGCTCATATTGAGTATAAATTTCTGTTATCTTCTCAAAAGAGAGTTAAGCATGTTCAGTTTAATAGCACATAAATTATACTCTTTAAAATTTCTACCATTATTCATAGAGTAATCTGTTTCTAAAAGGGTTTAATCTTTAAAAATGACCTAGAAATTCAGTAAAGGTAGAGTATGTGGCAAAGCTGTTGTACTGGAGTGGATAAAACATACAAATAAATGGTCGACTAAATGCAGTGGTTAAAGAGTATATTTTCTAACTCAAAACATACCAGCTAGATACCATTTATTGTAGTGCTTGAGGCAGACAATTAAAACTTGCACTTACATTTTGTTAGCTTGTGAGTAATGTTAATGCAAGCTACTATTAGATATATGTGTCCAGACTTTAGGGACACCCTGTACTGTGTCTGTGCTCGATTAATGCTTCTATTATACTATTGTGTCAGAACAATAAGAATAAGAACGATAAGAATTTTTTTAAAGCACTTCACAGTAACAGATAGGGTACAGTTTGATAAGATTGTGCCATACTAGGGCAGAATGATTTACAAAAAAAATCAAACTGTGGTATTTCTAACAGAGTTTCCAATTGTGATTTGATTTGCTAGCAAATCCATTTCAATATTCACTGCATCCGAGATTTAAAACGTAATAGAGCATTACCACAAGCGTGATCACCGCACAAAGACATTAACACGACAGTTTAAATCCTGTCAGATGAGCGGCATGACATATATCATAAATTGCTGCTTTTGCAATTTTCAAATTGCCATTTTGATTTGAAATCCATTAGTGTTCAGCATTTTCTGCCATGATAAAATCATCCTTATTTTTGATGCAGTCATACATTTTGTGCCTGTTTTGTCCTAAATATAAATAATGATGATTATATGAAGGCATACTTAACAAAATGGAACCTGCTTATATATGAGGGAAATATTAATTCTACTGTGTGGTAATGAGAGCAGTTTGTTATACTACAACGCAAATTAGGTGTACCACAACCACAAAAAATTATCCTTATAACCTTCTAGAAAGTAGGATTTGTTGTTGACCTGTTGTGTAAGTCTGAATTAGGTGTACATAATAAACTGACAAGTGACTGCACATTGATATGACCTCCAAGAAAAGGTACTTGTGAGGTCCTCTTCTCTGTTTCAAACATCATGTTTTTGATTTTCACTTTCGGTCCTACAAAAAACATCCATCATCTAGACACAGGCTATTGTAAGATAATGTTTTCCACTTTGACTGTCTGCTCTCAGTCGGCTAAACCTTTTAAAGGACCAGTTATATCACGAGTGTGATAAGGGAAAGGAAGATTATAACATAATAGACAGATAACTAAAAAGACCAAAGAAAAGAGATAAAAAAGAGGGAATTTAAAGAGGATAGACAAAGTAATAGATGGAGTAATAGACAACAGCTCCTATCAGCTGTTGGCTGTGCCTGGCTGGGCATGATGAATACACTCTGTTATTGATCTCCCTCAACAGAACTGGCAGTGGTGGCCATTCTTTTCCTGCAGATAAAGAGTCATACTGATATATATCTCTTACTCTCTGTCTCCATAGTATCCACTGATAAGTCAAAGACTGTCGCTGCAATGTCCACACACTTCTTATTTCCCTCTAGTTGGGATGGCGTCTGAGCTTAGAGGAGAGAGAGATGAAGAGGAAAAGTATGAATAGAAAGCAACTGCTTCCGAATAAAGGAATATTGAGAGGATTAAGGGTCGGTAAAAGCGAGATAGAACTTGTTAGAAAATGAAGTGAGACCCAAAATCAAAGTCGGCACAGAAGATAAGACAGAATATGGCAGACAGAAGAGGAAGAGCGCCTTTTGCTGTGTTGTTTTGCCAGCTGTCTGTAGAGCTAGCCATGCCTATCAAGAGATGCAATACACACCCACAGGAAAACAAACGCAGCAGCAGGTGATCCCACAAACACAAAGAGGGCAGGAAGCAAGTAGACGTTGCCTATGGGGATGTTTCACTGTGTTTACTTCATTCTTCTCCTCAAGCGCACATATACACATGGATGGATAAACACTCCCAGTTCACCTCACTTTCTTGCACACAGTCTGGTCTCTCCTATTGTGCGCCAAAAAGCTTGTGCATGTGTGTGTGCGTGCATGTGTGCCAGAACATGCATGTCTGTCCTCTGAAGGACAGTGGTCAGCACACCGGCTTTTACAAAGCGCATTCATTATTCAGTGCACTGAGATTCTCTGTGTTATAAAAGAATACATTTATTTTCTCTCATCCTTGTTTACTCTATTGTGTGTATTATGCATGCATGAATTTAGCTATTTGTTGCGATAATCCTGTTTTTCACAGTTAATTTCAGCTTCAGTGTGTGTGCTGTGGGAGACATTTGTGAGGTGTTGCCCTGTGTAGCAATAAGTCAGTTAAATGTAGAGTGTGTGGGTAGAAGTTAGATAGAATAATGACACTCTGCTACCACCCCCCAGAAGATGTAATTTAATAATTGACCTCACTGCGTTTCTCTGATGTTCTGTGTAAACATATCTGTGTGTGTTTTTAATTGTCTGCTGTTTGGTCTGACTGTGCTGTGGAAATGTGATGAGTGAAGTGTGAATCAGCATAGAACATTTGCAGCCAGGATGACTGACTAAAAGACTCACGATAACAATAATGGTGGTCATAATTACCAGACAGAAAAGCAAAAAAGGAAAGCTGTGATATTTAAGCGTTAAATGAATATTGATGATAATTCTCGTGTTTTGTTGGTGTCGTTTACGACGAAAATACATGTTTGTGTCAACAGCACTAATGTGGTGATGAACTACTCAGAGATTGAGTCCAAGGTGAGAGAGGCCACCAATGACGACCCCTGGGGACCCTCTGGGCAACTAATGGGAGAGATAGCCAAGTGAGTAACAAACACACATGTAGTAACTCTAAAATCCAAGCACATTGTTACTGGTAAAGTCATACACAAACTACATTGTGGCATGTAGTGTAATGTGTGAATACAATTCTGTCTGCAACAAAATTTGTTCTTATGCAACTAAACTTGGTAAAGTTAGGAGGTTGGATAGTGGCAGAAGTCAGACCCAAGACCTTTACCCAGAGGACTGAGACTCATGTTCCCTCTAGGAACATTATTCTTCAACTTCAGCTTTGTTTTAGCTCACTTACTTTCAGTCTCAGTTGCTTTTTGGTAAAGTTCAGGCACCAAAACTACTTGGTGTAGTTTTAAAGCTTCTCCTCCTTTTTCTTAATAGTCAAGGTAACAAGTACCACCCCATCTTGTATATGATTGGTTGGCTGAAAGGAGCCACTGCTGGAAATCAATACAAATAAATGGCAAAGATTACAAATGTGGTTGTGATGTATCACAAACATACATAATCTGGGAAAAAATGTTTCCAGTATTGTTTAAAATGCAGTTTAGTTGTATTGGAAGGTATTTTCTTGAAGACAGGGCTTGTAAACATGTAAGGATAGTTATCAACAGGCTCTGCTCTCTTGACCCGATTCTGCTTTGCTTTACCTGCATAGGTTTCAGCATTCTCATACTTTTAGTTGTGTGTGCTTGTGTGTGTAGATCTACCTTCATGTACGAGCAGTTCCCTGAGGTGATGAACATGTTGTGGACCAGGATGCTGAAGGACAACAAGAAAAACTGGAGAAGAGTCTACAAGGTATGTTTGCACTCTGGTTCAGAGGTTGCTTCTCGTTGGTTCTCGTTGGTGTATTTGTGTTGTTGGGCTCTATATTTAATGAGTGTTTCTTTGCACCGCCAGGCAGACACACACATGGCTTCAAATGTTTACACAAGTGACTGGATCAAGGCACTTTTGGCTGTTTTTCCTAAAATCAGTAATTTGTTTTTTAAGATTGCAGTCAAACTGGTTTGCTGCTTTTTGCCACTGTCAGGTGCATGTTTGTACAGGCAATTTCAGGAGCAGTCTGTTTGTTTTCTGGTCTGTTGTATTGGTGTTGTTTTGTCCTTAATGATTCTATGTGTGCGTAGAAACATACTGTATATGAATCCTGTATACTGCAAAGACCAGAACCCTGCGTCTTATCTGCATTCTTGTGTAATGCCCAAATAATCATGTAAGGCTGATCTGCAGAGATTATACATTATGCATGAGCAAAAGAAGAGTAAATTTAAATTTTTTAGAGAGCAGTTACAGTGAGTTAAGGAGGAGGCATGACTCAGGGCAGAAAACAGTTGGAAGAAAAAATATTTAATTTAAGACGGATTATTTCGCAGTGAGTGATGCTGACTGCACAACATCTACTTCCTTTGCTATCTCTCTAATCTCCATCTCTCTCTCCAAGGCCCTGCTCCTGCTGGCCTATCTGATCAGGAATGGCTCTGAAAGAGTCGTCACCAGTGCAAGAGAACACATCTACGACCTGCGATCTCTAGAAAACTACCACTTCATTGGTGAGTCTCTGAATGAAAATTACTTACCTCTTCATAGGTGAAGCTCTTCTTGTTCTTCTCCACACCCCTGCAACATTAATATATCTTGTGTGGTGGCATTTGAAATTAGACTCGAGCAGAAAGAGCACAGTGTGTTTTGATTTGAAAGGGTTCATTCTGTGGACACCATGAATGGCATGTCAAATGTTTAGTTTCCAAGATGTTGGCATTGACCAGAATAAGTGACGCTGGATGAAGGATAAAAGGTCAGGGTGTCAACAAAATTAATATCCACATAAAAATGTCATTGTAGTCTGGCTGGTAGTCTCCCTGTTTTAGTTTTTTGTCTTTGTGTGTGTTTTTGTACTTGTGTCTGTATCCAGATGAGAATGGTAAGGATCAGGGTATCAATGTGCGTCAGAAGGTGAAGGAGATGGTGGAGTTCATCCAGGACGATGACAGATTGAGAGAGGAGCGGAAGAAAGCAAAGAAAAACAAAGATAAATACATTGGCGTCTCCTCTGACAGCATGGGTGGAGGAGGGGGCAGCTTTAAGAACTGTAAGTAATCCGCTGCAATTTTATTTTTTTAATGTGAAATGAAATGATGATATAACTTCATTCATCAAGACTTGTATAGTGATATTTTGTTGAGACTTTTTGAATGGGCTTGAAAAATATAACCCTTAATTTCCTGTACTAACAAGTATCTTGAAATAACATCAATAAAATTAATTTAATTGCCCGAAATATAGAAAAAGGGGGGTTCAGTACCATTCAGTGATTTCAAATGCACCATCACATCATCTTTGCATATATAATTAGAAAATACTAAGTGGTTTGAACTGACAGTTTTAGGTGACTGCTGAGCTAAATTTCCTACCTCTACTATCACATTCTTAAAGCAGGAATCACAACTTTTATTTAAATAAATGTCTCTTAAGTCACTCTCGCAGACTGAGGTAACTCAATAGGGAAAGTATTGAAATATTTATCTATTTACAGTAATACAAACTGGGTGTCTGTGGTGACGTTAGGTCAAATACTGCATTAAGTTACTGCTGATTCAAACCAAACAATTCCTACTGCTTCAGCTTTACATTCAAAGCATTTAACTGGCAAAAAAAAACGAGTTAACTTGTTTGAAAAGAGTCCAGGAAATGCAATGTGTTTGTGAGCTTATCACAAGCTTGGTATGTATCAAAAGCATGTCGACCAAACAAAATTCTTATAGTGGCTTCACAGCTCCAGCCTTTAGCGTGGTAGAAAACTTGCACTTTCACTGTGCCCTGCTGTTTTCAGACACATCATATGCTGCATAAAATCAAATCGCAAATCGTAGCTGCTCACAGAATGATGGAAAATGGTCAATTATTGCCTGAAATTTCTGTTAAAGCGGCAATATATATATATATATATATATATATATATATATATATATATATATATATATATATATATATATATATACACATATATATACATATATATATAAACATTTTCCTGTAACAAGTCAGAATTCTGTGACTTGTAGTATTAAATCATATTTGCTGTTATCACTATTACTTCAAGCGTCACTAAATAACCAGGACTGAAAACCTGTGAAATTGCCACTCTAAGTACTATCCTGGACTTGCTGGATCAACACGAGATTCTTATTTGATTCTTCTCTGCCTGTTTTCTTTAAACATTTGTAAATTAGTATTATACTTTTTCCAAATCTTTCAATGTTTTATATAATTTTAAGTTGTATATACTTTGATTTGGGGCTTAATCTGGATTTTTTTTTCTTTTTATTTCTTCTGCATCCTATTTTTAATAGATATAAAAGTTGATGTGAAAGACTGTATATTTTATGTGCTTTAGTCAATTTATGCTCCACTGAAATCTCTCCATTTCTGTCTTCTTCCTTCCAGCTAATGAGTTGGATCGGAGCAAGTGGGATGAAGACTGGGATAAGAGCAGAGGAGCTTTCCCTTTTAGTGAGAAACTTGGAGAAATCAGTGATAAGATAGGCAGCACCATCGACGACACGCTCAACAAGTTCAGAAAGAAGGAACGCGATGACTCACCGGACAGAATCAGGTAAACATCTATTTCTGTTAATACCACAGTTTGAATAAATGCTTGTTTTAAAATGGTCTCAGGTGTATTCTAAAGTAGCTTATTGGCCACTCAGAATGAACAAAAACAAAACAATGCAAAGAGCCACCCACTCACTGTACATCAGATGGCTCTCAGCCTCTTTGTCATGTGTAAAATATTTAAACCTCTGGCTCTGGGATTATACATTACATAACCAAACAATAATATACAAAGATCACTGCATATAGGCATAGAATTGTAGCATAGCAACAAAATTACAGCAAAATCTCATAAGTGCTCATATATCCTTCATCTGGTTGCCATAGTGACAATGAGGAGGACCGTGCATCGAGAAACGGTAGGCAGGAAACCCTGGAGTTCAAAGATGAGGAGGAAACTGTCACAACGAAGAGCATCCAGATCACACAAGCAACAGAAACCACAACCACGACCACACGGAAACGTAGCGGAGCAACGAGCAGCAAGACTCTGGACCTGGGCGCTGCAGCCCACTACACTGGAGATAAGAGCCCAGAGGAGAAGGTATTTGAACATGTTTTTATTAATGCAACTCACATTTTCAGTGTGTGTACATATTTAATCACTGCATCACTCTGCTCTCTTCAGTCATCGATCAGGCAGTCTTCCAGTAGTGGTCTAGCTGACCTGCTAGTGATTGACCCGTCATCCAATCAGAGCACCGCAACGGGTAAATACAAATGGCTTTTTTTTTTTTTCTTAAAAACTTGTTCTAGAAAGTTTTTTATTTTTGTACAAATCCATTTCCATCCAACCATCCAGGTGGCAGTTCAGACCTCATTGGTGGCTTTGCTGACTTCTCCTCCCCTGCAGCCTCTGCCAGCCTCCCCACCTCCACTGGTAAACCTCATCCCTTTCTCAGCTCCCCCCCATTGTAAACCTCAGTGTTTGTTTCATGTGACCAATGTACAGTTTCAGAGAATTATGTATAGATTTTTTTGTGGACTTGTAGGTAAGATCTAAGTTTATTTTTTAAAAAAATCAGGAAAGGAGTGGGGCTGCAATCACAACTAAACATACCACTGCTGTCTTTTGGCCAGCTGCTCCGTCATCTAATGGAAATGGAGAATTCGGGGACTGGAATGCCTTTTCAGCCAATCCTCCAGTTTCATCTAGCTCTGGTCCTTCCCAACCCGTCACTGACCTGTTTGGCAGCGTCCAGTCACCCACAGCCCCAGCCTCTAATCCCACAACTGTCCCACCTTCTGCTGAGCTCTTCGACCTAATGGGTGGAGTTAACCATCAGCTGAACAATCCCCATACAACACTCAGCGCCTCTCAGAGCATGACTTTCTCTCTGGGAGGAGTGACGCCAGGAGCATCAGTTGTTCTACCCACTATGCCCCTTTCTCGCTCTCAGCAGGTAGGTGTGGTTCGAATGACGTCAACGTCTAATTTGGTCTAACTGTGCAAAAAATTGGAAAATTTGATGATGATTTCCACAGAAAGAATAACCCAGAAGCGTATATTGTTTTAATTAGTAGTCTGCATTATTAATTCAGTTACAAATGTGGTATACTCAACTTTGCTGCCAGCTCAATAAAAATGTTATCTATCAGTCCACTCTTACTTTTTGTTCCAATATTTAATTAAGTGATAATATTCAGTCTTGGATAAGTTTGTGCTTTTGGGTAAGGACTTTACTATATACTGTTGTTCTTGAAAGTAACTTTTTTTCAGTTGTGACTCTGACATCACTATAATCTTTGTGTATTCATCAAAGAAAATTTCTATTCCTATTCCTGATCCTAAAAATCTCTGTTTCAGAGTTTGGGAGGCATGCCATCCCAGCAGCCCATAGGACAACAGCAGAAGGTTGGCGTCGGTAGTCAGGGATCATTAGGGTCGACCTGGTCTGACCCCTCCGTCAACATCAGCCTAGACTTCCTTTCAGCAGGACTCAACCCCACAAAGACACCACCCACACTCAACAATATCATCCAGCAACAAGGTATTGCCCTCCGTACTAGAAATCTTGTGTGAATCTTCTGTGTGATCGTTAAGGGGTTTTTGCTACAGTGGAGAAAAAGTGGTTTATGTAAAGTCAAGAAGATTTTAAAAATAAGGCTATACATTTACTTTACACAAATATTGAATCAGCATTTGGTGTGATCATCCTTTGCTCTTTGCACCAGTTAATTCAGACACCCTTGCTCAAAGTTACTTGGTATTTCGTTGTTATGAGTAACTTGGAAAACTTGACATAAAGCTTCAGTGGATTCAGCTGCTTCTGTTGCTTCATTAAGTCCCACACTAATTTAATGATGTTGGCTATTGCTCTAGGGGACCCGTAGCGTCTGTTGCATGACGTCTTGTTCTTCTTGTTGCTGAATGAAGTTCTTTATGACTCTGTATGTTTGGAGTCATCATCGTGCTGCAGAATGAATTTAGAATGACCAATCTGGTGCCTCCCTGGTGGTATTGGGAGATGGATAATAATGTAAAAATCTAAAGCAAAATGTACCGTTTAGTGAAATCAAAACCAAATTCCTGACTTAGTAGACATGGTAAGGCTTTAAAATTCCAAGTGCAAAAGAAGCTTGATTCAGCCTCTGCCCATATGTGTCTGTGCAGGAGTGCCTCCCGTCAATCTGTTGGCACAGAATTTCGGAGGACTGAACCTCAGCTCTCCGCCCCACGTGACACCCATAAGACCACCAGCCAATCCTATGATGGCGGGCAACACCATGACGATGAGCATGCCTGCTTCCATGGCCACAGGTTTACAGGGTGGAATTCCTGTGAACCAAGGCATGATGGGAATGAACATGAGCATGAATATGGGCATGGCCGCCCCGATGATGATGGGCGGAATGGCTGGCATGTCAGTGCCAGGAGTGGGGATGGGCCTGACACACTCCATCACCCCAGCTGTGGTCCCACCCAAACAAGATGCCTTTGCTAACTTTGGCAATTTTGGGAAATGAAGGTTTGCAGATGTGTGTGTGTGTGTTTGTGTGTGTGTGCGCGTCTGACATGAGAGTGTGAACCACAGAAGGACTGCTGTACTTGAAGACAACCTTGCATGTTTCTCTCTCTGCTTCTGCTCTCTGTGGTGAGCCGGCACCAGCGATGGTTCACCATCCCAGTCTGCTGACGTGACTCTGGAAGTAGAGGAAGCACCCACTGGAGCCCCTCACCCAGCGGTTATTTGATGTGTGAAATGATGTCACTCAGAGGACATCGAAAGGTGTCAATACACAGCCTTTAGTCATTACTTTCCTGTGGGGAAATAAAGTCCTTGTCTTTACCTGTTTTATATCTGAACTACAATATCCCCCTTCATTACAAAAATCACTGCGCAAGGTGTTTGTAACTGCACAGAGAATTCAATCAGTACAGTGGAAAATGGCATTGCTGCCTTAATTTTGCATTGTAGCCTGAGATATTATGTTTTATGTGATTCCAACCAAATCCAATCACAAAATTTAAGCCATTCCGTTATTGTTGGGAGGGTTAATATTCCTTTCTACATGTGCACATGGAGTATAAAGAATCCATACTGGTCCTCCAGCAGAGGGCAGAACAAGTGTATGTGTTGAGACAACACTTGACGGTCCAACTTATTCTTGAGCCATATTAGGGTGGATGATTTACATATTGCATCTGTTCCCTCTTTGTTTCCCCTCTTCTCTTTCGTTTATAGCAGTTCACAATAAATGGATGCTCAGTTCAACTATACTATTTGTTAATGTTAAAAGAAAACATTATCAAATGCACCTAAAATACTGCTGGGCTCTTTATATAATAAAAAAGGTAAAAAATCAGTTACTGCTAAAAAGTGATACTTGTGCTCTACCTTTTGGATGCATTTGCAGGAGGTATGCCTGATTAAACGGTCAGTCAGTATTTTATTCAAAGTACTATCCACTGATTATTTTCTATTAGTGTCATTGTGTCACTTAAAATAAGCTGTTGTAGGATATTTCCCTTAGATAGCATTGCATTCTTACCCTCAAGGATCTACAATGTCTCTTCTATTTTTGCATTTGGACGCTGCTTATGGATATAAGCAGAATAAGTGTTTTCCTATTGGCTGTAGGAATAAAAGGTCACCATCTACAAGACTAAAAAATACAACAATCGAAATTTCTTTTCTGTTCACTGCAGTGTCACAAAGCAGAATGTTTGAGACAGCCCAGCAACATACCTTTAACTAAATATTTTTGCCAGCAAGCATTTTTCACCTTGCAGCTCACTTGGTGGTCTCTGTATCTAAAGGTGACACACCTTCACACCTCACAGACCATGTTTTAGAAAATAACTTTCCCTACATTTGCCTGGATCAAACACACTGGAGGTATTTCTTTAGCTGAGTTTTCATAAATGATTTCTATGGCTAGCTGAGACCAATGTAAAGGGTTTTGGGTTCTTGAGTGATATTTGTGTGAGGAATGAGTGACTGAGTGTGAGTGGTTTTGTGTATGGGTATAGTTTTCTCTGTTTGATGTGCAAACACAGCTAAGCAGAGCCTCTTGTCATTTTCTGAGGAACTGCACTCCAAATGACCAAATCTTTATTTTGTTACTCTCAGAAGGATAATTCCATAGCTATTAGTTTAATATTTTATTAGTTTACTTGTAAGGTTATGTTCATATGGGAGAGCTACTGCTAACATAATTTAGTTGACTGGAATCATGTTTTTTTTTTCCAGTAAAGATCATTTGATTTGATTGTACTCTATATTTTCTGTACTTCATTCAACATTAAATTAAATTATAACATTGAACATTCAGTTTCCTCTTTTTTCCTCTGTATCAGCTAATGTATCGTCATGGCCTTCTTGATATTTGCATTTACATTTCATCCTGTTGGGCTGCCTAATAACTATTTTTTTTTTTATTTTATCATTTGAGGTGAGTTGATTATTCTAAATGATGATTTTTTTTCTCCAAAATGTCAAACTGACCATTTAATGTAAGTGCATTTTATTTTGGCAAAAACATTATGTATACTAAGGTCATATTAAAGCAAAACTGTAGGTTTGATTTCAAAAATAAATTCAAGAAATGAGGCCTGTAGAGTGACTCCAAAGAAAGTGGAGTTTCTATTAAACCCTTTAACAAAGAAAAACACGCCTAGATTTTAATCTTTAGAGCGAAAGAGACAGTATTGTCCAGCCCAAAGTCACACTCATACTGGAATGAAATGTCTTTTAGACGTGTTGTAATATAAATATATGAACATGTCCACATGCTCTGGACTTTGACTAATAAGATATAGTACCTGTTGTATAATAGCGCTGATGGCAAAATAGCATGTCTATGTTTTCTGGGAAAAGGATTGAATCATTTTATTTTGACAATGGCCAAATAAAAATTAACATTATTCCCTAACCAGATATTCGTGGAGGCTTAGAGAAAGCTTTGAAGAAAAATTTGTTGTGTTGGAAAAATATTTGTTTTCAAAATATCCAAATAATTTTTGGACTTGATTGACAGGGAGTCTTTAATTTTTATTTATTTATTTTTTTAATTCACTGTATGACACATTTTTACCTGTTCAGTGGCAGAAAAAGTCTTAAAAACTTTATTTTCTGTTACAAAACTCCAAAACTTTATTGACTTGAACACTTAGACCACGTGGTACAAAACGTTACCTGTTGTCATGACGACTTACGATTTTTAATATCTTAGTTTTCAGAATTTTGATTAAAATACCGTTCAAACAACGCGGACACTAACAAAATAACTACATCGACGGTCATCACAATGAACAGACCGCCTGAGAAAAGAAAACCAGCGACGGTTAAAGAAAAGAAATCCGGTCCTCCGAGCAGAGAACCGGTTCAGGAAGAACCGGTTCAGGAGGAGCCGGAGGGTCCCGCCGCTCTGCCCGATCAAACCGGAGTCCGGCCTCGACCTCGACCAGTGGACGGGACTGAACGAAGGACCAAGACTAGGAAAAATAAAAACGTGGCTTCGGTTAGACCAAGTGAGTTTTATTAAGAAATGCCACCTATGTCGACATTTGTTTTTTAACAAACGGTCTTTTTCAGTGGATTGGTGGGTTGTCATGGTGATGTAGGGGTCAAGTGAGGCCAAGGAGCCTCCAGCAAGTTCCTGTCGTCTGGTAAAAACAAAAACAAAATGTCCCGTTTCAGGTCAACCAAACGCTGATATACCCAAAAACCTCTCAGCTGGAGAATCCCTGAACCCAGATCCAGCCCAGCTCACCCAAACCTCACCCAGACAGGGAGGTGGTGGTCCAGTCATCAGCTTTACCATCCCGCCGACAGAGGAGGGTAAACATTTCTGTCGAGATAAAAAGTTTTAAGATTTATTTGATATGGAAAGTTACAGTAATGATGCACTTCGACAGAATTATGAGATACTGATTCAAAATTGTTTTTCAATTAATAGAATCTTATTCTGGTCATTGTTAGGGTCATATATTTGTAAGAATAATAAGTAACAGACTCAAAATTCTGATACTAAATGAAAATTCTGAAGTTTGAATGAAAATAGGACGGATACTTCAGGAATAATTAGAATTCATATTGATCTTTGGTGCAACATAAAGTGCATTTACTCAAGGGCTGTACTTACGTACAGTTTGAGGGTGCAGGTACTTTACTTGAGTATTTCCATTTTATGTATTATTTCAGAGAGAAATATTTTTGCTTTGGCTACTTTTAAGATTAAGATTTTATACAGTGAATAATCTAAATTTTTAAAATAAAATGAATATAATTATTAAATAATGATTAAATCCGTGGTCTCCAACCTTTCTGGCTTCTGACATCTTATAAAAAGTGATGTATAGTCAGGGTCACATTCCAGATATCTATGAGTTGCTACAACTCCACAGAAATTTGTATTCTTTTTTTTCTCTAAATTTCACACATGGCTAATTTCAATAATTGTTCAAATAACCCAATATCATATTAAAAGTCAAAGATTAGAGAAAATTCTCAAAACTGACAACAGATCTGTGTATCAGAATTATATATTTTTTGTATTTCTCTCCCATTAATTACCTGTCAAACCCTCAGACTTTTACTTGTAGTGAAGTCATTTTATTTGACTGTATTAGTGCTTTTCCTCAAGGATGTACATACTTTCACCACTTGTATTGGTTAGGTTAAAATTATGAGATAATCAAACTTTGGACTGTCATATTACCATTTATATGTTAAAGATTTTATTCCAAAGTCAGACTTAAAGATATTCAAAAAGTTATATCTTTGTGTATCCTTGTTTCTTCATATATTAAATTATCATCTAATACGTTTAAATTTGCACCAGCATTTTTATTTTATGTTATTCACCCTTATACGGCATCTGTTTTGTTTTTTTTTTTGTTCGTTTTTTTTTTCTGGTGGAACTTGGGTTCTAGAGATCAGTGATCTTGCAATTAGCATTTGGCAGTAAACTGACAAACACGAAGTGAACATCTTTTTAGAATTTGTTAATAATGCACAATGCATATTTTTCCATACAACTGTAAACAAACCAATCAGTCCCTACATGTCTTCCACAGATCTGAAGCAAATGGAGTCTTGTCTCCAAGACAAGAAGGGACACATTAAACGTCCGATGAATGCCTTCATGGTGTGGGCTCACATCCACCGACGTGCCCTGTTTCAAGCCCGTCCTAATGCCGCCCTGGCCGACATCAGTGCTCAGCTGGGCAGCGAGTGGTCCAAGCTCAGTAAGCAACAGCGGAGGCCCTACTTTGAAGTGGCTGACAAACTGAGAGTCAAGCATCAGGAGCAGTTCCCTGGTACGAGCAACTACACAGCTGCATGACTAGAAGATGATGAACATTTCCTCCATAGTTACTGGTATATCTTATGTACATAATGTGTTCAGCTGTGGACGGTAAACCTCAGATTTTTACTCACTCTTGATGTGACTTTGTTATATTTTGCCAGATTATATGTATTGCCCCAAGAAGAAGAAATGCAAGGAAAATTTAGATTCACAGCAGAAAGCAGGAGAGGCAGATGGACAGGCAACATTACAACACCAGGACTCCAGTGTTTCCTCTTTTGTCTCACAAGATGTGCATTTAGCTCAATCCAAGTTACCGAACCTCAGGATGTACCAGTGTCCTGTTGTGGTGCCCCACGCAGTGGGCTGCTGTCCCCACTCATCTTTTGGTCCATACCATGCAGCGGGCGTCCAGATGCACCAATCAAGGTTTGGCATTTTCAGAGGAATGCTTCAGCTAGTCTGATGCTTTTTCCATATTTCATGTTCTATCCCATGTCTCATTTTACCATTTACATTACAGACAAGCAGAGCATGCTTCTCTTTAGCTTTCTTTTGGGGATGTCTGATATAGGCATTTTTGCCATTTACCGATATGCCAATATTGTCCAACTCTCAATTTCCGATTCTGATATCAACCGATACCGATACCGCTATATGTGATACACTTGTTTACGTGCTTCACAATGCAGTTTGATGATGTCATCATTTGCATGCCGGTCAGTCCCAGCAAAATCCAGGCTTTATTTTATCGGTTTTCATGATAGGCAAAAAAAAACCCAAAACCATAATGATATTGACCAATATTACATTTTTATGCCAATATCGGGCATAAACATCCCAACTTTCTTTTCAACAGCAGCAGTGAATGACCTGATTATAAGACACAAGTAGTCTTGGTTTTATGAGGTTTTTTTAATTTGCAAGAAAGTTTGCTTCTATATATATATGCTGACTGCTACATAATCCTTTAATAGGGTGTAAGAATTCACAGTTTTTTGACATTTTCTAGCATTTTCAAGTTGACGTGCTTGTGTGTTTCTATCAGGCTTCTCTACGGATACCCAAATGCCAGCATCTATGTGGGAGAAGTGGCGAGTCACCACTACACTCACCTGCAGGGGAACGCAATCGTTCAGGTCGACAGTGAAGCCATGCAGCCAGAGCATTATCTATGTCACATTAGTCAAGAAGACCTCTCGGGCTTTGTCAGACCCTCGGAGAACCTTGAGCAGCCTGATGTTGCCACCAGTAAGGTGGAATATAATGGGGATGATGGTGATGAGGAGGAGGAGGAGGAGGCTGTTGATGTCGTGGGATTGCTCTAGGGGATGTTCAGCACATGAAAAGCAACACGGGAGTGAAATTTACATTTACTGATCTAATAAATAAAACATTCTGTGACTATACCTGTTCCTCAGCTGTTATGTATTCAAAATATTAGAATACCAAATAAAATATTCCATTACAGAGGGATTGTATATTTTATAGGATAAACAAGGTGATGCAAGGAGCAAATAAATCAAACTATATATTTTGACTACAGACATTCTGTAGCTGTGAAAGTAACATGATCGAAATTAAAGCCTTCATGTCTTACACTTAGTGAAATGTAAAAAGTACACATGCAATACTGATGTCTAGGCGATTTAAATGAGTGAACCCTTTAATGAAAATTTGAATGTGCAGCATTCTTATTTGATTCAGAAGACAATATTGTATTCTGCGTTTGTTTGGCAAGTACTTTTATCCATATAAACAGCTCAAATGAGTGTGTCCAAACTCAGCTAAAACAGAGCAAATGTTGACTTTTGTGTTACATGATAACCAAATACTGCTCCTCTCTGAGACTAAAGGTGAAATTGATGGCACTTTTTTATTTTAACAAGACCTTGTGTCAAAATTACATAATCTGTTATTCTGTTTAGTCAATTTCTAACTTAGAAAAAAGATATTTGGTACGATACCACCATACGATCCAAAGACTAGCAGTAGTCCTTTTATTCAGCAGCACAATGGAGACTGATGAGATGTTTTCTGTTTACTTCATGTTTCTCAGGACTCCAGCAGAAAGTTATTATGGAGTTATTATCTTATTATAAGGAGAAATTGCAGGAGAACTTTCAAGTGAGAATTGTCGAGAAACACAACTACAATTGCAACTGTCTTGATGCGATGCCTGTACATTAATCTTCTGATTCATAATATGTTTTGAAGTTGATTTGTTGCAGACACCGTTGTGCATGTGACTAGGAGGTATGCAGACACATTTTTGAATATATGGCTTCCAATGTAAGTGCAGGAGTTTTCCTGTTGTGCACTACTACTTTAAGTAGAGGACTGATTAGAACTGTTGGAACACAAAATACCAGCAGTATGAAAACTAATGTCCACCGCCATCGTAAACATTAATGGAGTTTGCAAAAACCAGCACTGATTAGAATCCACCTTGTATCAACAATACCCTGTGCGTCTGAACAAAGACATCATGAGAAATTCAACGCAAAACGGGCCAATGAACATTTAGCTCAACATTCGCAAGAAAATCAATATCCAATCAGAACCCCACACAGCCCTGCTTGCCCTGTGATTGACGCCAACACCCAGCGAATAGGAAAAGCAGAACACCTTTAGGGGCGTTTCCAGGAAGAGAGGGGTTACATTTTCCTGTAATGGCGGACCAGGCAGAGATCGAGACTATCGGGTTCAACGACAACAGGTCAGATAAAGCGTTAAAATGAATTTCGGCAGAGTGTAATACCAAGCACATGCCGAGATTTAACGTGCAGCCGGTTGGCGCTAGTTTTTGGTTCAGAGGTTGTTATAAGAAGTGGTTTTACTTGTGATTGTAGCCACGCCAGCTAACTAGCTTCTAGCTAACTAGCCTGTGTTTCCAAGCGGCTCGCCTCTTCTCGCCGCTCGTGGCACGCGGTAAACACGGCCAGTCAGATTAAACACAGACAGATGTGTTCCTCTCTCATCGAGCTACGTAGCTCATCGGGCCGCGGGCTTGTGTTGAGAAACAACTCCGGACTGAAGTGTGCATTATTTGCACAAACGTTAACAAATATTAGCCAGCTAGCTGAGCTATGCTATATTCAATTGTAAGCAGCGGCACACAACTCCGTCCATTCAGTGTTTTGAATGGACTGGGTGTCTGTTAGCCTCGTTAGCAATAGACGACATTCACTGATTGAGTGTTTGATGTCAGTTATTGTTAAAGTGTGTGTCGATGCATGGCTAAATTGATCTAATTTAGAAGAATTCAACGTGCAAGATGTGGGTTAGTAAATACCGCAAAGCTACATAATATTTAACACCCAATGGCTTCCTGGTCAAAACATTATCCACGTCACTGGGGTTGTGATCTCCAGAAGCGTTTTTATGCTGGTAGTTTCAATCAGTCAACAGAAACATATAATCACAAAACTATGAATTAAAGTGGTCACACGCATGCAAGAGTACTTTACAAGATTTGTGTGATAATCTGCCGATCTCTCCTAGTTTACGCCACAGTTTCCTGTATTCTAAGCCTCAGCCTTTAGTGTAATCTAACTGGTTAGGTACCACAGTTTGTATATTATGTTGCATGGCCAACTATTTATAGATTTTGATACTATTCTTGTGTAATATACGTGTTATTCATATTGTGTTTATATCTGCTTTAACTAGGAATATAACGTGATTTTTAAGTTGCTTGAGACTTTGAGGTGAAAGAGGCGCCGTCAGTCTGAAAATGCACTCCAATGTTATGAGCAACGTCTTGACATTGTCACATTGTTAGTGTGATATAAACAGCTGCCACAAGAGCTTCAGTTACGTTTAAGTATTAGGATCATCTGCAGTTTTGTAGAGTGGTGTGATTGCAAGTTCGCATTATATTAGTTTTAATAATAAGTGGTGACATGAGAGGGTTTTTTATAAACACTGATTGTAACTCAGTCTTATTTTGTTACACTAGAATGGCGCAGCAGGCAGTGCGGTTCCGCGGCCCTGCCCCTGCACCGGCCCCAGCCCCTGCGCCTGCCCAGACGCCAGTGTTACGAGGCCCGCCACCACTCCTTAGGCCACCGCCGCCTCCTTTTGGGATGATGAGGGGACCCCCACCGCGACCTCCATTTGCACGTCCACCCTTTGACCACAACATGCCCCCCATCCCACCGCCAGGAGGCATGCCGCCACCCATTGGACCTCCCCACCTACAGGTGACTGTTTCCATTTTTTTGCAGCATGTATGGTCTCCACTATTTTACAGAGGTGCCAGTAGGAGTAGGTGCATTAGAGGATGTGCACAGTTCAGTGGAGAAAGGTAAATCAAATAAACTTCATTTTCAGATTTAGTAGAGGAGCTCTTGTCTGAAGCTAATATATTGAGTTGGCTTTTTTAATGGGGCAAGCTTTAGGTCACCAAGACTTATAGAAAATGCATGGCACTAAAATTGAGGACACTATCCGTAATAAGACATTTTTTTCGAAATTGAATATTTGGAAATGTCTTTATTCTGTCAAAATATAGAGGCAAGACAAAGAGTAAATTTCAAATATGAGCCATTTTTCCCAGAGATGCTCCACTGACTGTACCTTAGCAGGGAAGAGAATTGTAGCTGTCTAAAAATGACTTTACGTGATGTTGTCTGTATGGTTTTTGTAGGGCAGGCTCCAATCAACTTGCAAAAGTCTCATTTGTCATATTTCTGATTTGTGCTTCATTCTTAACATCAGCTGGGGGAGTATGACTGGGCAAGATTTGTCAGTATTTTCACTACCACAGATGAAATCCCTTTAGAACCACTGGGTGTTAAAGGCCATTACGTCCAATTCTGCATATCAGTGAGCAGGATTGCTTTATGGTAAAGTGACATTACATTACATTTCACTAAAGGCAAGGCGACTATTTTGCTGTTAACGCTGGTCTTTATTACAGTGGTTTCCTGAGTCTCTAATCTTACAGTGATGATGTACTCTCAACTAGATTTTACGCGTGCCGTAAATATAACATTTTGTTCTCTACGCTTCGCATTTAGAGTTGTCTGGTTTAGTGTATTAGCAACAAACCTTAAAGGACAGTGAGTTTATCTGTAAGTCCTTCAGCAGAAATATAATGCATGGTTTGTTTTTGAGTTCATATCCATCAGTGGTGCAGCCATCTGGCAGGCAGAGTCTGCAAAGAAACTGACCAGAAATAAAGCTATCTTCCTCTGCTGTATGACTAATAACAATACTAGCTTTTACAACGAGACACTAAACAGAAGCAAAGAAGGATATAACTAACTGTGTTTTATAATCGCTTTAGCTTTCACCATAATTGACTCTTTGATGCAGAGCGATTCTCTCGTGAATGAGACAGTATTGATGCAGAAACCCCCTTATTTGAATTCAGAAAGGCCAGTAAGCTTCTGCTGCTGGCTAAGTCCACTGCTTATCTGACTGGGCACTTTTCTGTATTCTATGCAGTCTCAATTTGTTGAAGGACAGAGTACTCTAATGGCGTAATTTGGATGCCCAGCCCTACTCCTTAAAGTTTAAAAGCTAAATGCTGGACGGCAATCTTTTTGTGCAGAGACCTCCGTTTCTTCCCCCTCCCATTGGCAACCTGCCGCCTCCTCCCGGGATGCTGTTTCCTCCTGGGATGCCCCCTGTTCCTGCATCTGGAAACCCTGCACTCAACCCTGCAGAGGAGATCTGGGTAGAAAACAAGACGCCAGAGGGAAAGGTAGGGTGAAAGTCCTATGTAAGCACATAGCAGGGAGACTAATCACTTTATTGCACTTCAACAGTTATGCAAAAAAAATACATTTCAAGTGCTGTACATTGCTCAAAGGATCCACTTACTAAGAATTGGTTCCTTTGTTGGAAAGCTATTTTATCACATAATGCACAAACAGAGAATTAACCTAATCAGGGTAAATCACATGGTCATTGATAACTGTTATATTTAACATTCAATCAGAAATTGCTCTTGCATTCTGAATATGACATTTTGAGAAGGTTTGCCTTATGTCTTGTACATATCATGAATAAAATTGATTTCCACAATTTTAAAAATATGCCATTGTTACAAGAGTAGATGACAAATATTGATTTGTTGACTAGCTTTATGTCTTGGTTACTGTTTCTCAGAGTGTTGTCTTTTCTATGATCCTCTCTGCAGGCTTACTACTACAACGCCAGGACCAGAGAGTCATCATGGAGCAAACCAGATGGTGTGAAGATCATCCAGCAGTCTGAACTCAACCCTCTTCTTGTAGGAGGCGCAGGGTCTGCAGGGTCTGGAGCAAGTGTGGGGGTGACTGCAGCTGCCAGCTCAAACAGTGTCAACACTACAGCCAGCACAGCAGCAGCAGCCTCTCCCACTCAGGCCTCATCTACAACCCCAACTCGCACACTCACCTCCAGTCCAGACTCCATCACAACTCCGTCTCCTTCTGTGACCATTTCAGGTAAACACACAGTCTTGTATTAATGTCAAGCATGCATGCATCAGGGCTGAATGAAATGCAAAAAAAAAGTCAGTCTCTACTGTGATTATTTTGCGATATTAGTCATGATTTGAATTGTCATTTTTCATTTCTTTTCAACTGGGAAAAAAGATTTATACGTTGTTCTGCAGTTTAACCAAACATGCACGTTCCCTTATGTCTGCTGAATATGATTTGTAGGTTGAACCACATCTGTCGCATCACAGTACTTAATTTACAGTATTATTTTTAGGGCTGGGACTTTAACACGTTAATCATGATGAATTAATTACAAAAAAAATAACGCATTGCAACAATAAAGATGCATTTAATCGCACCTTTATCAGTTCCCTAATTTCTGGCACACCAGTAACACTGATGCACCTAAAGTCTGTTTGCCAGCCGTGAAGAAGAAGCACTGGGCGAGTGAATCAGCACAGAAACGTCGGACCAACATGGCAGCTCGGTTGCAAACTTTCTCTTTTATTACGAAAACTGTTACATGAAAAGTATTTCTGAAAGCATTTGAGGTGAAAAATAAGCTGCTGAATCTGTCCTCGTTTCAGCTCAACAACGGCTAGTTTAGATGTTTGATGAAAGTTTCGCGATGTGTCGGACCTCTGCTCCCTGCGCCACATTTGCATAAATGAAATGACTTTAGGTAAATGAGCTCTGGGGCGACGCACCATACGTTTAGCTACGACAGATAGTGTAAATAGTGTAGCCTGTGCACAATAGACCACTTTTCAAGACACTGAAAGTGCTTGAGTTTACAAAACGTCTTTAAATGTTGAATGTAATCGCTATAGTTGCACTTTAAGTTTGCAGTAATCTGTGAGTGTCGTAGACTGATAAAAAATTCAGATAAATATAAATGAAACAAACATTTTTGTTGTTTAAGTTCACGTATATGTCTATTCATCGATTCAGTCGTCAACCAACATTTATTTGAACTAAAAAAATTTGCTTTTTGTGTCGGTTATTGCTAGATGCGTTAGATGCGTGTTTTTTTTTTTTAAATCGCATCCCGCCACTACTTTTGTGACACATTTTACCTCTATGAACAAAAAAACTTGCAGCTCCTGTGATTTGGATTTTCCATTTGTGATAATATTTCAATTAATTGCTCATTTATAACATACATGCACACACAAATAAAAGTCCTTTTTTCTCTGTTTGTTTCCAATAGCCACGCTTGTAGCAGACCTCCCCCCTGTTGCCACCGTGACCTCAACTGTCGCTGTGTCTCCAGTCACTGTGGTGACTGTTTCCACGGTGCCATCTCCTGTTACAGCAGTGCAGACCGTGCCACTGCTTCCGGCAGCGCTGCCTCACAGCGTGGCCCAGCCCACCGCAGCCATACCAGCCTTCCCCCCTGTCATGGTGCCACCTTTCAGGGTGCCTTTGCCAGGCATGCACATCCCTCTACCAGGTGAGAATGCCACAATAATAGGAAGAGATGTAGTCCTGTCTTGCAATAAATACTGCAATCAGCTACATTGCAGATTTATGTGTTAGCCTCATCCAGACAAATTTTTTACTGTTTTGTCCATATCAGCCTGCTAGTGTTGCTCTGTGACTCTCTTCTATGACAGCCGACTGTCCATAGTTGTACTTCTATATACAGGTCATAATTACAGTTGGATTCTTTTAGGGTTGGCGAACCACATGGATTTCTCAAAGCCCAACTCTCACTTTCTATTTCCCAAATAGCAGCAATGCACAAAACATTTATAAAGCATTTTTAGCCAGTTGTGACTTTCACTGGCTAAAATAAATGTTTTGTGACAAACAACATTGAGTTTACAGTCTTGGTGGAAACTAAGTTTGATGTAATTTTTAAAAAAGCTTGTTCAGGTTCCTACTGTTATTGTGTTTTTTTATGAAGTGTATGGCAGAATTCGAATCAGACAGCGTTAGGTCGCAGTTAGGGCAGGTGGTTTCTCAGCTGACAAATATCAGACAGGGAGCTTTCTGATTGACTCTGAGATTTATGGTGTTGTAATGCATTCACTTTTTCTGATATGCTTTTTAACATTTCCCTTTCTTTTCTTGTCATCATACCTGTTAAAGTAGTCATACCAGCCTCAAAATACATCTCAGGTTAGACTGTGGTGTGCACTGTGCTCATTTCTAACAACTTTTAAAGTATTTTGGCCGTGTGTTTGTCTGAGTGGGGCCACACACACAAACTCTTACACACCATGGTAGCTGATGTCCAGTGTCCTGCCGTGTTCAACCAGATGCTTGCTTGTCCGTTGTTCTTGCAGGTGTAGCAATGATGCAGATAGTAGGTGCACCCTGTGTAAAGGCAGGCCCCAGCGCCAACGGTAAACACCCAGCCGCTCGCCTCTCAGATCTACAGTAGATGGCATGGTAGTGAATGATGTCTACATGCGTCATATGGTGTACATGGGGACCCTCAAGCAGTGGCATGGTGTTGAATGCTGTGAACATGATCCATTCGGTGTACAGTGGTGAAGTTTCTTCCATTCCAACAGAAAGAAGCAGAATATGCAACTTGATTGTGATTGTACTTCACATGGTCACTTAGCTCTGTTTACTCCAGGTTAAACTGACAGAGCCGCATTCATTACCAATATATTTTTAAGGTGTTTTACTGGATAGCTTAGTGAAATCAAGTCTCCACCACCCCAAACATACAACAAAAATATTGCCTGTTGCAGTCATCTGAGTATTTAGCTGTCACTCAATAATAGATGTACTTTGTTTTTGCGTTGTCATCTGAAACTGGTAGGCCATGCGTCAGACTCACAGTTTATTTTTTTGAGTTTACAGTGAATAGCAAATGAAAGGACACTCCAAATCATCATCTAAATAGTGAGATTGAACACTGTTGTTGGCTGTTAGGATCAGGTCATTTACAGATGTGTGGTAGGTGACTTTACATCAGTTGGGAGAGAGACCGTCTCTGTTAAGACAATCCCATTAATGCTAGCTGCTGTCGTCTAGTTGTGCTTTAGTTGTGTTACAGGTAGGGCTACATGTTGTGGTCATGTGGTTGTCTTCTGTTGTGGCATGGTTGTGTGTTTGGTCACTGCTTTGTTTGTTTGTGTATGTGGCCTGTGTTTGTTGTCAAATTGTTGTGTCCTGCAAGGCATCTTTAGAGCAGTTACTTCCACAAATTGATAATACTTTTTAATTTAATTTATTTTTTTATTCACTCATCTAATAATTACTCTGCTCAATGACCAGACAAAATACTGCGTGTGGAGCTCTTCTTCTTACGTCTGGTTTTGCTAATACATGCTTTTGATCACAAGTGGGCAACCTGGGAAATGACATCTCATGCATTGATGTAGAAACTAATGCCAGTGTAGAACACTGCAACCATTAGTGGCTCAGACAGAAAGATGATTCTTAACCAAACATCGTCCGTCTCTCTCCTCTCTGACTAATGGCAGGCATGCTTCCTGGTATGGGCCCGCCTTTAGTTTCCATGATGCACCCCCAGCTGGCACTCTCTGCGGCTCCTGCCTCCATGGCCGGATCTTTGCATCTCCCCGAGTGGTCAGAGTACAAAACGGCTGATGGGAAAACATACTATTACAACAACCGGACGCTGGAGTCCACCTGGGAGAAACCACAGGCCCTCTTGGAGAAAGGTAGGAACTGCTGCCTCAGATGACATTTTTCGCTTGTTACGTTTTGGGTCGACCTTTCAGTTACCTTATAATTTGTGCCTCTGTGTCCTTTTTCCCTGCCCGTTTACAGAAAAAGAAGCAGAAAAGGTCAAGGAGCGCCTGGCTCAGGAGGAAGCTGAGGCAATGGAGATGGAGGACGAGGAGAACAAAACAGACAACATTAATAATGAGAAGGAGGTACATGAAGATTAGAATCATCCATTTGAGCAACAAAACAGAAACTTGCATATAAGACATATTTATATAGCGTGCACTTCAGTCAGTATTGATAGCTACAGATCAGATTTGATATTTAAAGCTTTAATTTAACGATATAACTTATTGAACCTGTTTGTGAAGGTACACTGGTAATTTTAATGTTAACATATCAATTATAAAGACACTCACATTTACACACATGAAGAGAGATAAAATATAAGAGTCATTTGACCTTGATAGACATTAAACAAATCAAGTAAAAGGCAGAGGCATATGGAGTTCAGGCAAGGCAAAGTATCTATTGTGTACATATCCATATTATTTTAGAATCAGAATCAGCTTTAATGGCCAAGTACGGACACAACATACAAGGAATTTGGTTTCGGCTGTTGGTGTCACGCTAGGTAAATGGAATAGGAATATTGCCAGATCCTAACTTTACAACTTAAAGCCACAGTATGCTACATTTCATTTATCATTTTGTGTTTAGTATAATGGATGCAAATTAATCATGGGACAAAAAACAAGTTGGGAATCAGTTTCTGTCTCTTTGTCAAGGAGCCTAAAGAAGAAGAGATGACGGAGGAGGAAAAAGCAGCTCAGAAAGCCAGGCCCGTAGCCACGAACCCCATCCCCGGCACCCCATGGTACAAACCCCACATCACAGCACAAACTCTCCTCTCCTCCATGACAGTTCATCTATGGTGTCCTTGTTTTCCTGTTCTAATTTGTGTCTGTCAATTTGCGTCAGGTGTGTGGTTTGGACGGGTGATGACCGCGTGTTCTTCTACAACCCGACAACTCGGCTGTCCATGTGGGACCGGCCCGAGGAGCTGGTGGGTCGAGCTGATGTTGACAAGCACATCCAGGAGCCGCCACACAAGAGAGGTCTGGAGGACAGTAAGAAGACAGGTGTGGACAGAGACACTCACACGCAGTCAGCATATTTGATAATGAACTTAAACTTTGGTTTACTGTCAATATTAAGATTTGAGCTAGGAATGGTCTTTAAATTGAACAGGGGATAGTTATAATCTCTTATCTGGATGGAAACAAAAATCACAACGGTGCTCCTATCACTCTTATGTTTCATACTACAGTGAGTGTAATATTTATTTTTTGTTTGTGTGTTCATGCACAGGTATCAGTAAAGAGGAGCCAGAATTATCCATTGCAACCGAAGAGAATCAGGATGAGGAGCCAACCAAAGCCAAAAAGAGAAAGTAAGTCTCCCATCATCCAATTCAATAATAGAGGAGACATTTTGGTTTTAGCTAAATATATATATATATATATATATATATATATATATATATATTTTTTTTTTTTTTTTTACAAATAACTACAAATCTGTGTTACACATTAACACTGAAAGTTTTTTTTCTGGGATAAACCGAGATCTAAGCGAGGGAAGTTAAATGTCACAACTGACCTTATTGGTAGGAATGATTGTAACAGTCCATTGGTTTGTCATAAAACCTGCTAGAAAAATCTGTGTAAAGACATGTAATTTAGTACAATTTTGCCCATACTGTAAGATAATACTGTTGGTGAATTTATCTATGTTTGGTAGATATCATACGTCTATCCTTTCCTCATTTAACGATCCATTCATCATGATGGAAAGGTCAATACACAATTATCTATTTATCCTTCTATCTATTCTTTCACCTGTGATAGATGATGAATAATTAGGTACTTATGCACATCTATTTGATTTGCCATCTATATTATGGAGTAATGGTGAGTTATCCATACGGGTCTATTTGTCCATCATCTATTTGTGTATCATGGATGAATATTCAAATTGATGGATTGATAGATGTAGAAGGATGGAATATATTCACAATAGATTCTAGATCCAAACAGCAAAATATGTATGAATATTCACAAGAGACTGTGTAAACATTGACAAATATATTTTTGTCCTAACGGTAAGCAGCACACATGAAAATCATGATGAGCCACACGACAAAACGTTGTGGGAGCCAGAAGTCCAAGAAAGCTCAGTCTGATGGATCTAAAACTTATTCTAAGTAGGGTATATATTTCAAAACAGTGCCAGACAGTTTTTACAATAATAGAAGGCTGTATTCAGATCCTTACACACACCCACACAGCTCATTAAGTGATGAACAGTTATGATACAGGGATTTACTTTTAAGCCACCAAAACATTTTCTTCCATCTTCACAAAGGCGCATCCAAACTTTCATCCCATGGCAGTACAGTAACTGAGCAGGAGTACCTGCTACTGGTTCCTGTGCAGCTACGCAAAAGATCCAAGAGACATTTAACCCCTGATAGGGCGTACCCCGCGCAGTCAAACTTCCTTAAACTTTTTCTTGTTTTATTCTTACCTTGTAACTCCATTTCACCCTCACAGGAAGGAAGACGTGAAAGAGGCGGACACAGAGAAGGAAGCAGCAATGGAGGCTGAACTCAGAGCTGCCAGAGAAAGAGCTATAGTGCCGCTAGAGGCCAGGATGACCCAGTTCAGAGAAATGCTGCTGGAGAGAGGGGTAACACAAATTTTACACCGGAATTACTGCCTATTTTAACAATTTGTCTGAGAGCATTCAGTCATAATGATGATATATTTCTACCTAATTGTTTACCTTACTGAATCCTTCATAGTCAGTGCTGAGATTTTATTATCGAGGATATAATTATAGCATTTTACATAACAGCTTTCTCTGTTGGTGTGAAGTTTCTTTCCACTGGACATAGAAATGTTAAATCTTTCAATATTATATATATAGTCACAGTGTAGATTTGTGTCTAATGCCAGTGATGTCTGTCCTATGTGCAGGTGTCTGCATTCTCCACTTGGGACAAAGAGCTTCATAAGATTGTGTTTGACCCACGTTACCTTCTGCTCAACCCAAAAGAGAGGAAACAGGTTTGGTTTCTTTCCCTTTTGCTCAGTGTGTTATTATTATTTTTCACCATCACTCTTTCTCACAGGATTTTGTCAAGCACTAGCTTTTTTTTTTCTTTTTTTTTAAACTAATTTTATTTAGTATCAAGATAGTACATTGATCACATACAAAGCAATAGCCATTTTTGATATAATCCTTCAGTCACAGTCATATGATCACATCCTCTTCAGGTGTTTGATCAGTATGTGAAGACGCGAGCGGAGGAGGAAAGGAAGGAGAAGAAGAACAAGCTGATGCAGGCCAAAGATGAGTTCAGGAGGATGATGGAGGAGGCGAAGCTCACCCCCAGGTAAAGGCACAGGACTGGCAGTTTGTGATGAGTGCTGTAGAGGCCATTATTGATATGTTTGCCATAAACCTATTGCTATTTAGTAAGACATATGAATACATAGCCAAACTACAAATAAGCTTTTTATTCTTATTCATGTACACACACACAAGTGAAAGAGTACAAAAGTTGAATTTTACAATTTCATTCTCAGTGATATTGTTATATTATTAGCATGCCACATAACAGGTAATGTGTGTGTTTTTCTTTCTACAGGCACAGAATAAATCATCTTATGAGATGAGAAGGTGATAATCTCACTCTGTAAAAAGTCGAATGTTTTGTTTTTAATCTTTGCAGAACAACGTTTAGTGAATTTGCGGTGAAGCACGGCCGAGATCCACGATTTAAGACCATAGAGAAGATGAAGGACAGGGAGGCTATCTTCATAGAATTCATCACTGCAATGAGGAAGAGAGAGAAAGAGGACTCCAAATCCAGAGGAGAGAAGGTATACCTCACTCACAATTAAACATCGATGTACATTACCTCTCTCTGAAACAAGAAGAGTGTAGCTTTAAAAGTCCCATATGGTAAAAATCTATTGTTATTGTGTTTTGTGATTGTTATAATTTTACAGGTGTAAAATAAAACCCATTAAGATATGAAGATGTTTACTTTTTCAAGGTTCAATGATTTTGGACAGATTTGTAATTAAGTTTGAATTGTGTGTTTGCTCCCAGGTGAGGCAAGACTTTTTCGATCTCCTGAGTGAACAGCACATAGAAGGAGGTCAGCGGTGGAGCAAAGTTAAAGAGAGGCTAGAGACTGACCCACGATACAAGGCTGTGGAAAGTTCTGCACTCAGAGAAGAGCTTTTCAAACAGTTTATGGAAAAACAAGCCAAGGTAGGAAGAGCACTTTGAATGGAGCTTAATTATGTATATGACTGAGATGTCTGAGCTGTGTGAGAGCGTCTGAGGTGTTATTACTTTAATGTTAATACAGTTTTAGGTATGGATAAGAGTAATAAATTCATGGCTTATTGATTGGACATGTACCTGATCCATCTTTTTTCTGTATTTTGTCTTTTTCTGTTAGTGTTTCTGAATTGTTAGCCTATGTTTGGGTACAAAAGCATTGTCATGGCATTCTGTAATACAGCACTGGCCAGAATAAGAGAGGATTTTGTGCAATATTTACATCAGATATTCTTTCTGAGTGTAAAAAATGTCTCTGTATCATCTCCTACAGAGTGTGGACATCGAGAAGGAGCGAGAGTTGGAGCGGCAGGCTCGTATTGAGGCCAGTCTCAGAGAGAGGGAGCGGGAGGTGCAGAAGGCCCGATCAGAACAGACCAAAGAGATCGACCGAGAAAGGGAGCAGCACAAGAGGGAGGAGGCCATACAGCATTTCAAAGCTCTCATGTCTGATATGGTGAGGTGCTCTTTCTCACCGCAGCATAATAACACACATACAAAGATCATAGTGAAGTTTTTATTAAGTCCTAGTCTGTGCCAGTCAACAGTTTGTCACTTAACTTTTTTCACAAGATCTGATAAGAAAAAAAGGGAAGTATATTTCTGCACATTCAGACAAGTTATATTACTGTATTCTGGATCAACATGAGATTTATGGCTGTATGAGATCATCATACAGAAAGTTTTTGACAGTAGCATTCATCCCATTGAGCATTAAATAATTACATTTGCTCCACATTTAACTCATTTATTGTTTACTCGCTCCTCAGGTGCGCTCTTCAGATGCAACGTGGTCAGACACCCGTCGTAACTTGCGGAAGGACCACCGTTGGGAGTCTGCGTCGCTGCTGGAGAGAGAGGAGAAGGAGAAGCTGTTTAACGAACACGTAGAAGCACTGGCCAAGAAGAAGAAAGAACATTTCAGACAGCTGCTGGACGAGACCAGCATGGTGAGAAGTGAAAACATGAAGCCAAGAAGTTGCCAGTCAGCTGTAACATGCAATTAATTTTGTGTATAACCCGTATGGCTGCAATTCTTAATGTATGATCTTTTTATTGACTTTACCAACTATTCTGTCAATTTATATAAAAGGGTTAATGACAGATTTTTTCGCTTGTGTTGTAGATCACTTTGACAACTACATGGAAGGAGGTGAAGAAGGTCATCAAGGAAGATCCTCGCTGTATTAAATTCTCCTCCAGTGACAGAGTAAGACTTTCACTGAATAACTGCTCATCTGCTATTTTGTTCATATTATGAAAGCATAAAATTAGTCACTTTATGACAGTAATTCACAGAAGTTCACAGGTTAGACTGAAGGTTAAGACATCAGACTAATATCATCAGTTTGCTTCCATTCATCCAAAAAAAAGTTATTTTTATATATCTTAATGATATTTTATTGTGAATTTAATTATGTTGTAACCTATTTTCATGTGAAGTACACACCCATTTTATAGAGTTTTAATATCTAATGAATTCATCTGTCTTGTCTTTGTAGAAGAGGCAGCGGGAGTTTGAAGACTACATCAAAGACAAATACATCACAGCTAAGGCTGACTTCAGAACCCTGCTGAAGGAGACAAAGTTCATCACATACAGGTCTGTACACTCACTTTTATATACTAAATAAACATAATCACAACAAATGTCTCCAGCAACCAGCTACGTATATGCTTAATAAGATAATCCTTTATTGTGCCCCACGTCAGTTGAAATTTCCAGTTTTACAGCAGCAACATCTTTCAAAGCAGCACTAACGATGTGTACAGTAATAATAATAATTATAATAACAATAATATGTACAATATATACAAGAATGAAAAATGAATAAATACAGTAGTACTGTACTATAAATAATATAAGAAATAATATAATATCCCTTGTATATGTTCAATAGATATGAACTGATACAATTACAGCCCAGAAATGGTTCAGACTATATTTCCATGACTTTAAATATGGTTTTAGTTGGATGAAATGGTTGAAACTGAATTGGTGGTTGAAATGGGTGAAATTTGTTCTCCTTTTCATTTTCCCATGTTTATAACCTTTGGAGAATCTCACACAAGTAAGATGCTTTTAACCACACAACAGTCAGAATATTTGAGTTAAAATCACTTATTTGCACAGTAGAATGTGGTATCTAATGAAACCGAAATCAGAGCAGCAGGCGTTGCACTGAAATCTCACCCAGATATTTTTGATAGTGTTGTGACCCTGCTTCTGAGTCCCCTCGTTTTGTCTCCCCTCTCCCAGGTCGAGAAAACTCATCCAGGAGTCAGAGCAGCATCTGAAGGATGTGGAGAAGATCCTTCAGAACGACAAGCGGTACCTCGTCCTGGAGTGTGTCCCTGAGGAGCGCAGGAAGCTTATCATGTTCTACATTGAAGACCTAGACCGCCGTGGCCCCCCGCCTCCCCCCACCGCCTCCGAGCCCACCCGACGCTCTACCAAGTGACCAATCATATTACCCTCTCGGCCAGCGCCCTTCTCTTCTTCGCCCTCCCTATGGCCAGAGCATGACCTCCCCTCAGCGCCCCCTGAACCCCTCCCTCCAGGCTCTCGGCCGGCCTTGCAGTGTTATTGCTGGGGGTTACGTTGCTTAGAGATGTACCATAGAGATGAACGGTTAAGGTCTCTGTGTTATGTCGCCCCTTAGCCCTGAAATAGCCCTGCATTTAAGGCAACAGCAGGGAACAGAGGTTACCTGATCTCAAGGTGACCCTTGACCCCTCACCTCTGACTGACCACATAAGAGGCAGAGGGATAGTGATGAGGCTGCTGCCCCAGCAGCCTCACAGGTGTAAGATAGCTGATGTAAATTGAGTGAGTGTGTGTGTCTGAGCGTGTGCGTGTGTGTACGTGTGGTGCGTGGATATGTGAGTATGTGTGCATGTGTTTGAGGCGTCCTTAAGCCTTACTGCTCCACTGTGCCAGTCATTGTTTCAGCGGCTCAGTGTGAATGTTAGTTTCTGCTCAGTGGTTTACTCCGATGTCGCAGCAGTTTCTCTGTTGAATGAAATAAAGGCAACTTCCACTGTTTTTCAATATGTTGTGCTGTGCATTCTTTTAATAAATTACATCTGGCATACGTTTTACAGTCTTTCATATTACTGTGATGAAATCATTCTTGTGTGGACAAAAATACAATACAAACGATAACATAAACGATACGAATAATTATTCTTAACCAAAATGTCAAAAATGGAATAGAAACACATGGATTCTTATGTGGGTCATTTTTGACCCACTTATGGAAGAGTGTCGGGTCCAATCACTGGAGCATCTAGGTAAATAGCTCCTTCACTGAAAAATATAAGCAAATAAGAAACAATTCATTAATAGGTGGAAGACTTGTGATTATTTTAAGTCTAAAACAGGGTCTGTAGATGCACTTATGGTATATTAGACAATATGATTTGAAAGTTGAGCCTGCTCTCCCATAAGATCACATTAATTTTTGAATTCATAGAGCTATTAATATAAAACTGACTATGTTTGATATATGCACGAAATATAATAGTAGTCATTGCAGCTTTGGAACCATGTTTCAATGTCCTAAATGTGATGAAACTGGAGTTCATTACATGTATATTATGAAGCAGGAAGACTGGTACCTGCTGTGGCGGCTCTGATTGGTCCTAACTAGCCAGCCGTTGAGGTCACGTGATATTGCCGGACGTGGATGCTGATTAGTGGATTGATCTGCGGTATCAGCATCTTCAATATATCGTTTGTAGCATCCACATTCCATTCAGAATTGAACATTATTATTATTTTAGAGCGACATTCATCCGAGATGTGAACCACCATGCTGTGAATCCACAGTCCTTGTGGAGGAAACAGAGTCGCTAGTAGCATCATGCGTTGTTAGCGGAACGGTCGCTGAGCTGCAGCCGCTCTCCTCTCCTCTACCACCGGTCACCTCCGCCCTGTAGCCGCGATGCCAGTCTCTCTGCTCTCGCTTTTCGCCGTCCTGCTGGCAGCTGTTTTGGCTGTAGGAGACCCGGAGGGACCCGCTGATGTCGACGGAGCTCCACCTTCAAAAATAGGCAAGAATATCAGTGTGCTAAAACATCGTAGCCGACCGTTAATTTAGCTAACGTTAGCATGCGGTGTGAGCTAATCTGACGCAGAGGTAATGATGATTGGAGCAACTCTTTTGGGCTGACTTTTATTTATAGATGTCTTCATGTTATGAGATATACATGTATTCCTGTAATGTTTTGTTGTTGTTGTTTTTATCTTTAAAGCAGTTAGCGGGATAATATTGCGTTAGCTTATATTTTGTCAGCAGTGGCGCCTCCAGAAATGTTTCATGGGGTGGCCAGATGGGGTCACGGAGAATTTTGGGGTGGCACAAAAAACAAAACAACCCAAAACTGAATTTCAGAAGCTCGTGTTGTAGTGTAGAAGCTTTGTTATGTTATTGTTGCTGTTTTCATGCAGTCTTCTTTATCAATTTGACAGCAATTGAACATGTTGGCTTCCTGTTTGAATGAGCACCTCGGTGATTTTCCCATAAAAGTTGCAGGACAATCTTGCTAATTCGGGCTTATTAGCATTTCTTTATCACTTTTATTAAGTCTGCAGTGACACTAATGGATAGGCATGCATGCTTGAGGTGTTTTAGGCAAAGTTTTTTCAATATTTCAGCACCAATTTTGGTCCATAAACATCACAGAGGGCGCCACAATACGGTTAGGATGCCAAAATCACAACACACTCTTCTCATTTTCTTTGTGCTACAACTTCACATTTATGAACCTAAATGTCCATAAAATATAACATTATTGCGGTCAAAACGGAGACTAACAGTTCAGATTAAGTATATTCACCAATAATAAATTTAATCCGTTTTTTTTTTTTTTTTTTTGACAAAACATTATCAGAAGCCTAAGTTTAGTTTGTTTCCCCCAACCGTTTGTAGTTTTTCCTCTGATATTATCAAATACCTGAAGCATCAGACAGCAGCAGAATCCATACAAGTGTCAAAACAAGAAAGATGTGGCTGGTTGTCCAGTAAGTGCAAGTTTGGCGGTTCAAGCCCCTGAACCTCCACATGTCAAAATGTCCTTGGACAAGACACTAAAGCAAAACTTTGTGTGTGAATGAGAAATACACTGTAAGGCGCGTTGAATACCACTAAGGTAGAAAAGTGCAGACCATTTACCCTCACATTTGGTCATTCCATCTTAAATCATCACATTTTTAACTCAATTACTGCTTGACCGTAATTCAGTTTTTATCACATGAAATATGGATGTTTATAAAGAGACATTTTAGATTGATGTATGAAATTACTTAAAAAATTTTGCTTTGCTACAATTTATGGATCCTGTGAGCCAGCCTTATGTTCACCTGACAACATGTGTCCAGGTGCTGTCAGCCTGCTAACACACATCCCCTCAAAGAGTGCCACAATTAAACTGACAATTTAAGAGTTTTTATCCTATCAGTAAATGCGCATTTTGCAACATTCTTCAAATTTTTTGGTGAAGTGTCATATTGATACAGTACAAGATTCTTTGTGTTGAAACTTAACATATTAAAGTGACCAAAATGTTTCAAAATTTGGGCCTCACCTGCATCAGTAGAGTTAGCTTGATGGTTAGCTTGAGGGAGACTCCTATGGTTCAGTACTGAGTCATATTAGTTACAGATAAACCCTGTAGTTCCCAGTTCAGTATTAAACCAACACTTCCTTAAAGACAGCATTTCTTATCCTCAGTCCATCTATAGATACTATTTGGTTAACCACTAAAAACTGCAAAATAATAGGAAACATTTATTTTTTAATTGCTGTGTGTTTAGTTTGCTTCTTCATCTGCTTGATACGCATGCTCATTTGTTACAGTTTGCACTGATGCTGTGTCTTTAAACATCCACACACAATGCAGTAAATTCTACATGACTGATTGTCATTAGATTAAAGACATTTATCTCCTAAACCACACTCTAACTTTCACTCTCCTCTTGTGTTTCAGCGGTGGTCGGGGCAGGGATAGGAGGCAGCGCCACGGCCCATTTCCTACGGCAACACTTTGGCCCGGAAGTCCAGGTGGACGTGTTTGAGAAGGGTGAAGTGGGAGGACGTCTTGCCACTGTAACTGTCAATCACAATGATTATGAGTCTGGAGGCTCCATCATTCACTCCCTCAACCTCCACATGCAGGAGTTTGTCAAACAGCTGGGTGAGTTTATACACAATGCAGAAGGCGTAAAAGGTCAAGAGGTCATTTTCTGGTTAATTGTAATGGTCTGGTTGCATATTCGCTAGTCAGAAATCTTTTAATTAATTATAAATGATAGTTTAACCTCTGCTCATATTTGTCAGTAGGTTTGTCGATGTCAGTTTAGGAAATACCAAGTGAGGATTTTCTTTTCTTTAAATAGTTTGTTATACTTCCTGTCCTGTTTGACCAAATGCAAAATCCCTCAATATTAAATCCCTCTCTTTATGTGTTTGTCCTTTGTCTTATCCTCTATTTGCCTCTCAAGGTTTAAAGTATCGACGCAGTGTGGCGGGAAAGACGGCAGTTTTCAACGGTGAAGAGATGATTCTGGAGGAGACGGACTGGTACCTGCTGGACCTTTTCCGGCTGTGGTGGCGCTACGGCATCAGCTTCATACGCTTGCAGATGTGGGTGGAGGAAATTATGGAGAAATTTATGAGGTAAGCCAAAATGATCAATGCCAAGTTTTGAGTTTAGTCTAAACAGCTTCTTGGTGTGCTGGGTAGCAGACAGGATGTAGTTGTGGTGCAGCTAAAGGTGGCTAGATGCTGCTGTGTCAAAGTGTTATACATTTGTTGTAGATGTCCAATGTGTCTCTGGAGCTGCATTGAAGGCCCTCATTGAGCTGATTTATAATTGTTCATATTTTTTTCCACATTTTTCTGGTGTCAGTAATGGTACGTGATCATGAGGATAACATTTAAATGTCCCTCATATTTTATTGATACCCAACAAATTTACATTTCAGGTTCAGCAAAGATTTTTCCTTCCAGACTTGTTTTCTCTACCACAAAATGAAGCATAGACTGTACTGTACAGTTACTTAAAGCTGGGCGAGACAGAAATCTGGAAAAGGCACAACAAAAGCAGCTCTTTCCTCTCTGTTCAAAGCACAGGCAACAGTTAGTGAGCCAGCCCAAGAATCTGTCATGTCATTCAGCTTTTAATACAACTAGACGTTACCGTCAGCTGCCATGGCCATATGTGCCAACTGACACAGGATGTGTCATTTTTTTTCTCCCATCTAAAATACTTCCAAACATAGACATGAAATTATACCAGTTATAAAGAAAATCTACATCAACCAATGTATGGTAAGAGTTTAATCAAGTTTAACTTGAACCCTTATCACATTTGTGGGGTCATCTATGGCTGATTCTCCCTCTGATGTATATTGCTCTGATGCAGTTTCCGATAAAAAGATTTCTGTGCATCAAACACACCATACGCTGCTGTGGTAATATTATGACATCACTGTTTGTTGGTTTTATATTTTATGTCTATGTTTAGTAGGGCTGGCCCAAATAGCAGTTTCTGGGCTCCGGATATTCGGCCCCAATTACTGACGAATATCCAAATATTGTGTTCGGTTTGTAACGTCCGACGGGGGGGATGGAAAGGATGGACAGACTCCGAATATTCAGATCTCAAAATAAATATTGGGATGCCACCGTCAACACCGAATATTTGGATATTAGGCCCTAATGTTTAGTGTTAATCCTGCTGATTTTCTTAGAATTTTACAGAGTGCTCCCTGGGTGGGTACAGGTGGGCATCTGAAAGTATGACATGCATGCATGGCTGAGTCTCAGGTGATATGAGTGTCATATCACCTGAGTGTGGTGTTTTGACTGTTATGAAACTGCTGTGGCATTGTAATTTCCTTTATTCAAGGATCAATCTGTCTGTCTGTCTGCTGTCTGTCTGTCTGTCTGTCTGTCTTTTTTTTGGGGTTCCTTTGACAGTTATTGGCAATGCTGGAATAGGGCCTTTTCCTCCAAGGTTATCTGCTATTGAATCAGGCTTTCTACAACCTGAAGGGACTTGCTCACACATCTGGGTTTGTAAAGCAGCCAATAGGGCCCTTCTCTGTGAAAAAAAATGTGATTGAATAGGAGCCCTATCCAGTCACAAGCTATTTTTTTTATAAATCCAGGAAACAGAACCAAAAGGAGACGTAGAAGTCTAGTTTCCTCTTGACCTCTTGAATTACAATATGCTGAGAAGTTGTTATGGATCTTGAAGATGTGTTTGTCCAGTGATGCCAAAAAATTACTGCCTGCCCCAGCTTTAAGGCAAAATAAAAGCACAACACTGCCTTCTGGTGTTACAGTCAGTGGGAAAAGCCTATTTTGTGCTGTTTTTATTTTGTATGCCTCAGGCATCTGCACCCATAATCACTGCAAAGCCTTGACTCACTGTGTGGCTTTCAGAGGATGAGGTCTGCATAAATATAGACAGCCATCTGCCTCGACTTTTCCAATGAAATAATGAGCTACTGTGATAAAATTCCAGCTCTCTTAATCTTTTACCGAAGAAAATAGTGTAAAACAACATAATATTATTTCAGATTCCAGTCAGTGCAAAACCTCACGAGTGTCAAATTCAGCCAATTTTCCAAATGTTGTGCCTTAATTATGTTTCCTTGACTCAATTTCTGCTTGACAAATAAACCAGTCTCCTCCTTTAACTCCATTCACAGACCTCTATTTCCTCCGTCTGAGAATGATTAATCTCTATATCCGTTTGGTCTTTCTTGCCTTCTCTCTAAGTCAACAACACTAAGCTTGTGTATCCCTCTGTCTGTCTCTCTGTCTGTTTTGTTACGCACAGATAATGGCTCAGACATTTGTCTCACCTTCAGACTACAAGGAAAAAAAGATGTTTGTCCATTTGCGAATGTGTCTGTTAAGTTAATAGTTCACCACTATGGTTTGTCTGTTTGTCTGCAATGAAGGATCTACAAGTACCAGGCCCACGGCTACGCCTTCAGCTCGGTGGAGGAACTGCTGGACTCGCTCGGAGGCAGCGGCTTCATCAACATGACCCGGAGGCCACTCTCTGATTCGCTGCTGGAGCTGGGTGTGTCGCAGCGCTTCATCGATGAGGTCATCGCACCTGTCATGAGAATCAACTACGGACAGAACGTCAGCATCCCTGCCTTTGTAGGTCAGCTAAGTGTGAAGCGGTGATGAGCAGGGAAGTGGCAGGGCGGAGAGCGACAAGAGAAAGGCTGCAGTGGTGAATTTAAGGCCAGTTATGAGCCGAACACCGACGCCACGACTGATGTAGGTCAGGAGAGAGGAAAGAAAGAGGAAAGAAAGGAAAGATACAGGAGACGAGGATGGGAGGAGCTGGTAGTCGAGAATAGACGAGAGGAAAGCAAGGTGAAAAGAGGGGGTGGCCTGTGGGAGCGAGAGAACAGGAAAGTGTGTGGGCAGCTGATAATTGGTTTATAGCACTTGGCACTGTCTGTTATAAGTGAATGTGTGTGTTTCAGGCGCTGTGTCTTTAGCTGGTGCCCAGAACAACCTGTGGGCGGTAGAAGGAGGCAACAAGCTGGTGTGTTCTGGCCTGTTGAAGATGGCTGGTGCTAACCTGCTACAGGCTCACGTCAACTCCATCTCCCCCGTCCACTCAGGTACTCCACCCTGATGTTAATGAATGGGTTTATGTCGAGCTACTAATCCAGTTAGATTCAGTTTTATGAGGATTCTTTTGTCAGTTTAGTGCTTCATAAAGTGACAACAGTTCATAGGGATGGTCCGAAGCAGAATTTTAGCCCTCTGCACATTGAGAAGCTAACAGACTGTAATGCAGAGCAGACAGGGACCAGAGGGGACAGAGGGGTATGACATGGGGCAGGTGAAGACGTTGGGGGTTCGATCCCTGGCCCTTCCATGCCCAGCGATCCTGTTGGCATTTGTGCACCTTACATTGTAGCTGGGGTGAACGAAAAACATTGTAAAGCACTTTGAGGAAACTTGCCAATGTAAAAAGTTATTATACAGTTATGCTCATAAGTTTACATACCTAGCAGAATTAGTAAAATATGTAACATTCTTTAATGAAAGGCTGAATGATCAGAACAATACAATTGTGTGACAATAAATAACTTTGTCTGACCACTAACCCTAAATGAAAGGAAAAATTTTCCATGATCAAACATTTTCTTTTTAAAAAAAAAAAAAAAAAAAAAAAAAAAAAGCACAATATTTCACATAATTGGCCAGGGTATGTAAACTTAGGAGCACAACTGTGAGTGCAGATTTACCAGTCACCATGCAGCATTTGCCTAAACCAACCAGCAGTACACTCAGTTCATAAATCTCAATTTATTCAGTCCAATCTGAGCAACATAAATATTTACATCTAAAAATTACTGGCATTTGAACAATGACTATTTTGGGGTTTTTTTCGTGTTAAACACATGTTTTCTTTCTGAATTGTGAGCCTTAGAAATGACACATTTGAAATTATCTTCTGAAAACGGTGACTACAGTTGAAACCAGTTTCATATCTAGTTTTCAAAGTAAAACGTTTCACTGCGTGAAATTCAGTGATATTTAAATGTCAACACAAATTGTTTGGCAGTGGTTAAATTTCCCAGATGGAATGTGGTCAAGTTTTATACACGTTCTTTCAAAATCAAACTGCAAAAAAAATTGGTTGTCAACCATATTATAGGATGTCTCTGTTCATATAACTTATATAGATAGATAGATCGATATATAGACTTTTTTTGTTTTTTTGTTTTATTTTAATTTTACAGAATACATAATTCATCAAGTGTTTGGCTTCAGCTCTGCCTTTGTGTCAAAGCCAAATTATTATTATTCTAGTTTTATTTTTTTTAATATAACATGACCCCAATTAGATTAGCTGTATTTTTATATTTATGAGTAAAGGTATTTGAATAAATTCATTCATTAAAAAATCTCTAACTTGTGGCTACTGGTACAAATAAAAACACAGTATTTATTTCTGCTGTAAATTAGCCTTTGATAGAATGAATTTTGTTACAGTATCATGCTAGTGATGACATTTTTTCTCTTTTTTGTAATAAGAAACTTTATTCATTGAACAGTGCTCAATTCATTCCACAAACGACAGTGCATAAAAGAACAACAGCAAAAACAGCAACAACAACAAAATCTAAGTCCAGCGATGACATTTTTTCTCTGTACTTTCTAATATAATGAATCTACAGAAATAATAAATTTTTTTGTCACACATTTCTCAAGTGCTGAATATTTGTCATGCATTGTGACATTGAGAAATTATGGTAAATACAGGAACATCAATTTTCTTTTTTTTAGACAGTAAATTTAAAATATATGCATAACATTGGTAGATTCATATTTTTATAGCAGAAGAAACTATTTCACTATTTGTTGGGCAAAAGAAACTACTAAAATTTAAACATAATCCCAACCGTAACTTTTCGTCTTGAAGATGTGCAGACACACTTTAACAAATCAGGTGATCAAGCACAAAAATTTTACAGTTCAGTACGTTCTGTCTACTAAAACTCACAGCTCAATAATGGCAAAAACCAGCATGGAGAGGCTGAGAGTTACTTTTCTGTTCCTGTTACTCCATGACAAACGTGTATGCTGTAGTTCTATAGATTAAATGTAAATTTGTCAATTTGAGGCAGAAAAAAATATTCTTCAGTGTACAACATTTTTTAAGATTCACTTTTGAGTCTTTAGATGGTTTTTTGGGGGGATTTTTTTATTTTTTTTTTGACAGCGACCGGAAATAGTGAGGAGGCGACAATAGAATAGCGTAACCTCCGAGAGAGAGTCTTACTGGTCAAATGCTCAGGCCACACAGAGGCCTCATCCTCCTCTGATAACGGCTCTATCCAGTCGTCACATGGGTCAACCAGCGATTTTTCTTCAGGAGGAACCCATTCTTCTTGTACAAAACCTTCTGGAGCCAGTAGAATGTCCTCTTTAGTCCCTGTCAGTGAGATTTTTGGCCAATGGTCACTCAGAATAGGCTTCAGTGTGTCTCTGGCCTCTGACACAACTGCAGTCGTGTTCTCATAGTACTGCACAGTGAAGTCATGGCTGCTGGATGAGCGTGTAGTTCCTCTCAGATGTGACAGGCAGGAGTAGCTGTTCAGAAAATGGAGGTGATCCTCTGTTGATGAGAGCTTCTCTAGTTCCGCATCCTTCCTTCTCAGCTCAGTGATTTCCTGCTGCAGCTCCTGCTGTTGCTCTTTGATTTGACTCTCGTCGGTTTTCTGCTGGGATCTGATCATCTGCTTCACTTTGGAGCTTTTCTTCTCAATTAGATAGATCAAGTCTGTGAAGACTTTCTCACAGTCGCTCACAGCTTTATCAGCAGTCACACCGATGGCCTCAAACTTTTCTTGAAGCACCTTCGCATTTTTCTCTCTGCTCTGGAGTCTCTGTTGAACGATTTTCCGGTCAACTCCGAGCTCTTTCTGCCTCTCAGCCCTCTCTGCTGCAGTTGAGACTGTGGCGTGGCCTTTGTGTTCATCCATGGCGCAGAGATAGCAGATACACTGTTGATCAGCGCGGCAGAAAATCTTCATCACCTCGTCATGGCGTGGGCAGATGTTCTCCTGAAGCTTCGAAGTGGCCTCTATGAGCTTGTGCTTCTTTAATGGAGCCATGTTGAAGTGAGGCTGGAGGTGCAGCTTGCAATAAGAGGCCATACATGTCAGACAGGACTTGAAGGCTTTCCACTTCCTCCCAGCACAGAAATCGCAGGCCACATCTGCAGGTCCAGCATAGGAGTGATCAGGGGAAGCATCTGCAAGGCCTGCTTTCTTCAGCTCCTCCACTAACTTGGCTAGCATGGTGCTTTTCATCGGGACAGGCCTCGACGTGAAGCGCTGCCTGCACTGAGGGCAGCTGTGTATTGTTCTGTCATCCCAAAAGTTTATAATACAGCCCATGCAGTAGCTGTGCCCACAAGGAATAGTCACCGGGTATTTTAGAAGATCCAGACAGATGGAACAGCACAGTTTTTCTTGATCCAGCAGAATTGCAGCCTGCGCCATTTCTCGTCTTGAGCGAAGTAAAGTTTCACTTTCTGTTAACAGAAAAAGGCTCTCCCTCTGCTTGATTTGCAGTGGAAGGGGATGTCTGCTGTTGAAAGGGGAGGGACTGACTTAAGACAGTGATCTAAATGGATGAAGCGGAACGCCTGTAGAGCTGATCAGTAGCACAATGAGTAAAACGGTGGTCTCGTAATTTTATCGCTGGATAACGTGGTTTCGAATCCTGTCACCGTACTTGAAGAACACGTGTTTTTCATTTCGGCCCGCACATTTCTTTTTACTGTCTGTAGATGATATTTACATGGATATAGACTTTGTTAAGTAGTGATGCCGACGTTTTTCGGCGAGGTCTTCTGTATCTGGTATCTTTATTTCATGTAAATCCAGATCTGATCGTGACGAATCTGCGGACGAAACATCTGGAGACGGCAACTATCGCCAGTTAACCTGATCATCAGTTAAACTGTAACACCAGTCATCCCTGAAGCCGGGTACCTCTTCCATGCTGCCCACCCGTGAGGATCCTCAGTCGGGGCTGCATACAGGTCATCTTCGTCCGGTCAGTCGTGTCTCTCAACGGTCTAACCGCTACTTAATCCGCTTGGCCCTGATTAGTGTCAGATCGCTCACGAATAAAACTTTTATCCTGAACGATTTCTTCACTTCTCACTTCCTGGATTTTCTGTTGTTGACGGAAATGTGGAGTAAACCAGGTGACAACAGCGCGTTTTCAGAGCTCCTCCCGCGGCTGCTCTTTCCTGAGCTCTTCTGGAGCTTCTGGTAGAGGAGGAGGTCTTGCCTCTCTGTTCAAGGATAAGTTTAGATGCCGACTTCTCTCCACAAATAACTACTCATCTTTTGAACTGCACTTATTTGTGATTGATCTTGCATGTCAGATTTTATGTGCTGTTGTGCAGAGGTGGGTAGTAACGAGTTACATTTACTCCGTTACATTTACTTGAATAACTTTTCGAAAAAAATGTACTTCTGAGAGTAGTTTTACTCTGCCATGCTTTTTACTTTTACTTGAGTAGATTTGTGATGAAGAAACGCTACTCTTACTCTGTTACACTGAGCTACTGGGACACTTGTGCCTTGTCATTTTGTAAAGATGTTACTTATTTTTGCTATTTTTTAAATTTTATTATTTGGAAATACCAGAATTTTCACATTATTTTACATTTTTGTCTGTCTGATCACATCATTTCTAAAAAAAATAAATCAGACATTACAATCAGTTACTCAGTACTTGAGTAGTCTTTTCACCAAATACTTTTCTACTCTTGAGTAATTTTTTGGATGACTACTTTTTACTTGAGTGATATTATTTTGAAGTAACGTTACTCTTACTCGAGTACAATTTTTGGATACTCTACCCACCTTTGCTGAAATGTTACAATACTTACAAGAGACTACTGGTTTCCCCCTGTGTAAGACTGTCAAAATAAAATCTCCCTGATGTCAAAGGTGCTTACCAAATACTATTTCTTTCTGTCTCTCTCGCAAAAACTTATTGACTTACAAACTATCTGTATGCTTGGGTTCACTTTCAAAATAAGAGTTGATACCCAGTAACAGAGAATGAGAGAGCGCCATCGTCTACGGTCAGCAGCAACTCTAGTAACCTTCACAGTTCCATTTCCTGTGATCTCTTTGATGTCGTCAAGCCAACTCACTGCAGGTCTGCCACGCTTTCTCTTTCTCTTTAACCATCCCTTGAATGATTGTTTTCTCAAGGCAGTGATGTCTGGTAATGTGACCAAAGTAGCTCAGTTTCCTTGTGATGATGTTAGTGCCACAGTGTTTTTTTGGGTCCTAGCTCCTTGAGTACAGATGCATTTGTTCTCTTGTCTGTCCATGGTATCCTCAGGATCCTGCAGTAGCACCACATTTCAAAAGAATCCAATCTCATTTTATCTGCTGATTTCATAGCCCAGGATTCGGAGCCATATGATGCCACTGCAGAGGTTGTTGATCTCAGTAGTCTGACCTTGAGGGATGAAGGGAGTTTACTTGTCCATAACTTAGTCATGTTTTGCACTATGCTTCGAACCATTGTAAGTCTTCTTTTGATCTCTTGGGTGCAGTTCCCTTTTGCGTTGATGACCGAACCCAGGAACTTGCTTTGTCAAACACATAGTCAAAAATCAATCTGGATCAAAACTTAGTCTTCAAAAAGTTTTCAAGAAAGAGTCTTCACACAGACTTTAGAGTCTGATGCGAATAATGTTTATTCAATACAGAGGCTGTAAGAACATGAGCAAAATCTCGAGATTTTAACTGACTACACAAAGCGTTACATCGTCTTATATACTCACAGACTCACAAACTTCTTCTAAACACCCCTTTTCCGTTCTGGAAAGCCACAACCTATTGTATTAAGACTCAATCGAGATGTATTTGATGTAATCGTACCAAAAGTTACACCACCTCCTCTTTTTTTATTTCTGCTAGGTTGGCATTATTTCTACCTAGCTCAGTGTGACCTGGGTTTCAACTCACGAGTGCAGATGCAGAGAGGGCATGCACTTCCGGTCTTATGCCTTCTATGGGCTCCGTAGGCTTCAGTTGGGTTGACACTTTCCACAGGATTATTTAGTGTACTCGTAACTTAAGTTGACACGTTAGGTCTTCCAATCTTATCATTGTTAGCTCTTAAATTTGATTCACACATCCTGTTTGTCTAGTTTTACCATTTGTTCCATCTTAAAATGTCATAACAACTGATTATTTGTATTTCTACTACAGGGGAGGCGCTACAGTACCAGCTGAGCTTCACTACGGCAGCAGAGACGGGATCAGAGCTGTATGACATCGTAGTGCTGGCAACGCCACTCCAGGCCAGTGTTGAATCTGGACTCCAGTTCCAAGGTTTCGCACCTCCCTTTGACGAGCTACCCGGCAACTATCACAGCACTGTAGCAACCATCGTCCACGGCTACCTCAACACCTCTTTCTTTGGTTTCCCGGACCCACGTCTGTTTCCCTTCGCCAGCGTCCTGACTACTGAGTCGCCTGATCTGTTCTTCAACAGCATGGCCAGCGTTTGTCCAGTCAATATCTCAGCAGGATTCAGACGTAAGCAGCCACAAGAAGCTGGAGTCTACAAGGTGTTCTCACCACAACCGCTGGACAAGTCTCAGCTCAAAACACTGTTCAGGTCAGAAATTTCCTTCTTTTATCAACAACAGGCTGCAGCTAACTATTATTTTCAGTACTGCGTATTTTACTAATCATTTTGTCGCGTTTCAGCTTGCTATAATATATGCAGCAAATGTTCACATTTAAGAAGTTAAAACCAATGAATTTGATTAATTTGTCTTCAGAAAATAAACAATTACCAAGTGGTTGCTGATCAAATTATCAGCTAATTGCTAGCAACTCTTGTATTGACCAGCTAGGAAAAAGGAAATGCATTTTGCTCATTATGTGTGATGGGACAGTATAATGATATGGAAGAGACACAGCGTGGCTTTCAGCTGAATGTTAATATGCTGACATGCTTTTTACCATCTCAGTGGTGCATATGCTAGCATGCTAATCTTTGCTAGTTAATACTAAACACAAAATAAAACTGCATCTTCCAGGAATTTAGTTAGTTTTGCATGTTTGATCATAAACTCAAGTACTGGATGAAGTGAAATTATGTGCTGATGATGACATTTTCTGAAAAGTTAAGGGATCATGGAAAGTTTACAATTCATCCTGAGAGGAACATGAATGTGTGAACCCAATTTCACAGCGATCCTTTGAGCAGTTGCCCATAAATGTGATGACATTTCACTAAAAAAAAACAACAAAAATTACAACATTATGTCAGAAGATTTAACCAGACCTTGTTACCTAGTCTAACCGCTGGGTGGCTTGTGAGATTCCCCTCTGGACTCCATAAGATTTTACCTCTAATATTACATAATAATTCATTTTTTTAGATTATATTTTGTACTCTCAAACCAAGACTGTAAAATAACAAAAGTCATCGAATACATGTTTTGGAGTAGAAAGTACAATACTTGTTTCCCAACTGTAGTAAAGATTAAACTAAAATAGTAACTCAAAATTATATCTAAGTGTGAGTAAATGTATTTAGTTACTCTCTACCACTGTCCAATGGTGTTACTGATCACAGCTATTTAAATCCTAGGTAGCACTATGTGAAAAAAGCAAACAAACTCAAATAGATCTTACTGCATCTCTTTCTGTTTCTTGGTTCAAAAAGAAAATTCACACGGTTCTCATTTTCCATGACTAATCCGTGGTGTCTGTCTGAACATAATGTACTCCGATTTAATGGTTATTGGATACACTGAGTTCTTTTGATTTTTAACATATTATTCCCAAGACAGAGTTTGTTAATGTGCACAGCAAAATGAGCGAGGAACAGATGATAAACTCTGAAAAGGAAAATTTGGTTGTAAAAAGAAGTGCAGTGTCAGGTGTCTGGAAAATATTCTAGCTATTTAAATCAGCAACACAAAACCACCAGAAATAGAAGTATTCCTGAAGTTTTATGTATCGCAGTACATTTTTTATTTTTTTTGTAAAATCACGCAGCCTGAATCTTTACAACTTGTCCCAGCAAAGCATGTAATAGTTGTCAAGATATTTCAGTCTGAACTAAAGCAAGGCATGTCTTAAACTTTATTAAAATGCTCTGTCATAACAAGATTTTCTTTTAAAGCAGATTTTCTGTCTCTACGTCTTCACCTCAGGTCGTACTACTCGGTGCAGGTGACGGAGTGGCAGGCCTACCCTCGCTACGGCAGCAGCCAGGGACTGCCTCCAGTGGAGATCCACCCCAATCTTTACTACCTCAACGGCATCGAGTGGGCCGGCAGCGCCATGGAGATGAGCTCAGTGGCTGCTAAGAACATCGCCCTGCTGGCCTACCACCGCTGGAACAGACAGACGGACATGGTGGACCAGAGGGATCTGATGCACAGGATCAAGACTGAACTTTGACCTGGTCACCCAAGACGCTGCTCAGCAAAGAAAGTATGTGAGGAAGGAAAGAGTTTCTGAGTAACTGTGGAACATGTGACTCTACTGAAATTTGAGCCAGAACATAACATGGTGCAAATTTTTAGAGTGAGCCTTTTGAGTATTCTCCAGAGTATTTTGGACACATCCATGTAACATATTGCTACGTACATCTAATACACCGAATCAGTGAGACACAATTTGACCCAGCATTCTCCAGAATATGATCAAAAACAAAACCCAAATCAAGTCGTTTTGAAGGCACCATGAAAGACAAATGTGGTCCTGCACTTCTGTCCAAAGGCCAGTTTGATTTTGCTGGTACTTTCAATCTGTGAGCCAGTAGCACTGCAGATAAATGAGACATGTTGCAGTTTTGGTTTGGGATCCGTTGCCAGTGTTAATTGGTAGTTTCATCCAAAAATTCTGCCGCAGGAAGCTTTGCTTTGCCAAGAAATAAGAAAACCAAGCAACCAGCTGATGTATATTGTGGATAGTGAATGGACTGCTAGGAGGCGGTTTGTTAAGTTGAAGTCTGAGGTTCTGCTACTGCTCTGTGTAAATAAATGATCCCGAGTCCAAGCCAAGACAAAATACACAAAATAAAACAACACAGCTTTCAGATATGACAGAAATCAGTGCAGTCACTGATTTAACTCCACTTTTAGTCTGTCATCTAATCAGAACTGCAGCACTTTCTGTAAACCTAAGGACTGTTAATGGACTTTCTGTTGGCACCAGTGAGATCTCATTAAAGTAATCTCAGTGGGATTTTTGTAAATTAATAAAATAATTATTCAGTGACTCACGGTGGTGGCCACTGGTGCTATGCTCTATTGCCCCTTTCATCAGACTATTTCATTATCTCCCCTTCCTGCTGCTTTTGTTGCGTAATCCGGCGGAAAGAATTTTTTTCAGGGAATGGAGCCAAACGGCTTTCACACTGGACTGAATAAACGCAGAAGACGATGACACTTGTTATTTCCCCTTTTCTCTCAAGCCTTAAAGCCTTGTTGAGATCCGGCTTTTCTATTAGGGATGGTAATCTTGCACAAACATGTATGAAGATGGAGTTGGACACTCACTTCCAGAAATGGCAAGAATGGCGACACAACAAGAAACCAATGACAGTTGATTAAACTTGTAAGAGGAAATGCCTTGTTTTACTATGTATTTATAACAGATGTGGACTAAAGTGAATTCAGAAAAACCTTAAAATTTGTGAACTGAAAACCTCCAAAGGGCTGCAGTTGATGGATAATGTAATTGTGTGAAGTGGTGAGAAATTACCATGTCTTTTTAACAGGAAGGACCTGTTTTAAAACTCCGTTGTGGTCGAGCTGAAATGAAGACGACTTATCTTTAAGGTCCGAACAGCCGACTCCTCTCTGCTTTCTATTAAAGGCTTCAAGGTCAGTGGCAGCTTCTGTATGTAGAACAACCAAATATTTATAGCAATATTGCCTTCATGATATGTGATTCAAAAAAACAATAATACACAATTCAAATGCAGAAAAAACAATCCCAACTCAAAGGTCACTTTTAGAAGCTTTCATGTATCACACAGTTCGTTCAGTTTTCATTAAGCTGGATCCCAAAGCACCTTTTAGGTTTCTCATGTGTGACGGCTAAAGGTTGTTCAGAGTAGTGGGATATGGTTGAAAGTTCCAGATAAGAGTACATTCTGAGTCGGGATTATTTTATCAAGCTAGTTTTTTCTGGGTCTGAGTGGCTCTTGAGTACAAATTTTAATATAAAGAAATGTGAAGACATTTATAATTGTATTATTAGCTAAAATAAAGGTGGAGTCTAAATATATTAAAAGGGAGTTGGGGGAGCGGTAGGTGAAGTACTTTCAACAGTGTAAAAGTACTTCATTACAAGTGAAAGTCCCGCATTTAAGTATCATCAGCAAAATGTACTTGAGTTTAAAAGTAAAAGCACTGCAATAAAATGCCCTCTGTGACTGATATGACATTAATACTGATGAGTTTGTGTGTATAAAGCATTTTATTGTTACAGCAGGTGGAGGTGGAGCTCATTTCAGCTGTTTCACATATACGTTTTTCAAATGTTTCTTTAATTTATGTTTTGTCTTTTTTGAGATCTCAAATCATTTTACCTCTTTGGACCTAATGGATTGTCAAAGAAATCATATTAAACATTTTAGAGTAAATATCTCTTAAGTGGAACAACATTAAGCAGATTGCTGAACACTGATTTTTTTATTGTTTTGTTTTTTTGTGAGAGATTATAAGCAAAAATGTTTTTGATAACCACTGAAATATGCATTAATATTGTGGCAAATACAGTTTTTTAATGTAAGATGTTTGCTTCCAAACAGCAGTGAGAGAAATGAGGAAAAAAAATACAATATTTTTCTCTGAAATGTGATGGAACAGAAGCATAAAGTGGCATGAAACAGCAATTGAGTTAGATATTACAACATCTTAAGTGTTCACTCTGAACATGTGGTTACATTTTAAAAGCTTGAAATGTTTGCTTCTGTATCTAGTAACAGAAGTGTGATTTTTATGTAAACTACAGACTCAAAACATGTTTGACTTTTATAAATAGTATCTTGACAAATCGTCCTAACTCAAGGTCCTCTTGCTAGTTTTTTGTGGAAGTTTCCACTGCAACTCTGCATCCTCTCATTCAATCTTCAGTTATCCTAGATCGACAACCTGAAACAGAGCAAACTCCATCTGCTGATAAGGATACCGACACGCGTCAAACAGTTTTTGTGTGACTGTTTACTTCTAACCAAGCAAATTTCTGCAAAGCATGTACGAACATATTGTATTTTACGTCCTTGATGCATACTATAGCAGCAGTTTTAATGGTGTGGATTTTTCTGACTGTTAATAAAATAAAACTAATAGCATTTTATTGGATTATGAATTTTGGTTTTCCTCTTAATTTCTGCTAGACATTCAGGTTTTATTTTCTCTCTACTAGAAGAAAGTTGACTGAAAGTGATTTTCGTCTGCTCGTGTTCAGTCATTTCAAGTATTTCATATAATTTTCTCCCTGAAATGCAGAGAAAAAGAAAAGTTTGATGTAATGTCTGACTGCATGCTGTTGTTGTCGTGTTGTACTCTAATTATCTTATCATCTAAATCTCCTTGACAGTGCATGTTGAGTTACTTATTTAGAAGGGCAGTTCAGATTTTGGTGACATGACAGTGCTTCAAACACCAAGTGATAGAGGCAAATGAACACAATAACTGTGCATGTGAGGCTTTTTATCTTGATATCGATGGCCGTTCAGATTGCCACCCGACAAAAACTACTTATAAAATGTAGACATCTTCATAAACTCCCCCTGTGCTACACCTAACACAATGTCTGCCATCTGCTCTGTACAGTTGAAAATGACATTTATCTGTGAAAAGGACAATCCTCCATCTTGCTAGTGTACAAGTAGTATGAGTTCTCGCCTACTGTAGGTGCAGATTACGGTGTTGTTATGGCAAGATCGCCACATGGATTTAAATAGGTAAGAGCCTTCCATTGGACAGTTACTGTAGTGATGAATATGTTTCAGCTGGCAACAACTTATTTAACCCTAGCTGATGCATCTTGGCTAGTGCCTACTATGGGGGTTACGATTATGATCTGGAGTTGGTCAGGTTCAGCAACGTTATGTTCCCAAAGAAAGAGGTCAGCTGACTACCTGAATATACTGAATGACCAGGTCTTTCCGTCAGTGGAGTTTTTCTTCCCTGATGGCACGGGCATGTTCAAAGATAACAATACCAGGATTCACAGGGCTCATATTAAGAATGAGTGGCTCAGGGAGCATGAGACATTTTCACACATGGATTGTCCTCCACAGAGTCCAGACCTCAGCCCTATTGAGAATTTTTGGGATGTTCTGGAGAAGACTTTGCACAGCAGTCTGACTCTCCCATCATCAATACAAGATCTTGATTGAAAAATAAATGCATTTCTGGACAGAAATAAATGCTGTGACATTGCAGAAGCTTGTTGAAACAATGCCACAGTGAATGAGTGCCATACTCAAAGCTAAAACACACACACAAGTGAACAGGATTTGCAGGTTTGATTGTCTATTGTGTCTACTGTTTCAGGTTCAGCAGGCGGACAGCCTGTGGGAAGAAGCTCCTCATCCTCTCTGTGTTTGCCTCCAGAAAGCAGTAACACTACCTTCCTGGATTTTAACTTGCATCGTTCGTTGTAAATGTCCTGCAGGTTGGGGAGGGTGGTTCCAATGGTGCACTCAGCCGAGCGGACCACCCTCCTCAGGGCCAAGAAGTCCTGCTGGGTGCTGCTGCCCATTCAGGTGGTGATACTCCCAGCCAAAACACTCTCAATGGTGCAGGTGTAAAAGTTCCTGAGCACCTTGAGGGAGAGCTTGAAGTCTCTCAGGCGTCTGAGGTGGTAGAGATGCTGTCAAGCTTTCTTCACCAGGGTGTGGATGTAACGGGACCATGTCAGGTCCTGTGTGATGTTAACACTCGGGTACTTGAAGCTCTCCACTCTCTCCACCTCTGTCCCGCTGATCCTGAGTGGGTGGTACGTCCTCTGCTGCTTCTTGCTGTAGTCCACAATCAGCTCATTGGTCTTGCTGACGTTCAGGAGGAGGCTGTTGTCTCTGCACCAGTCCTCCAGGTGGGTGATCTCCATCAAATAGTCCTCTTCGTTGTTGTTTGAGATCAGACCCACCACTGCTGTGTCGTCAGCAAACTTAATGATGGTGTTAGAGTCTGATGTGGAGTCATTAGTCAATAGTGAGTACAGTAGAGGGCTCAGCACACAGCCCTGAGGGGCACCGATGTTCTGGGTATGTGAGTGTTACAGGTGTTTTCCCAGGCCTACGTCAATGTGTTGTTGTTATAACTGGTCCTCTGTCTTCCCCTCTGCGACTTCCTTGAGGCAAGAAAATTATCGCAAAGCTGAAAATAGAATCAAGGGAGAAACTGAAAAGCGTCCCAAGGCTCAGACACATGACTCAGTTTGTCCCTTTTTGCTCCTTTCTCTTTATTCCCTCTGCCCTTTGTGGCTGAGGAGCAAATAGTCCACTAGGTCAAACTCTTGTAATAAATCATACTTAAATGGCTAACTAATGTATTACTGTCATTATCATAAACTTTGAAAGTGTGTTCCACATGGAGATGGTTTATCTAGATAAATTTTATTTATTTAGTAGAACCCAGTCTTATGACAAGAAGTTCAACAACAACAGTGAAAAAGCTGCTTCTCGAAACCCTATTTTTGATGTAGTAAAGGTCTGAATGTGATACACTCAGTATTGTAACGCAATATATACTCTTTTTTCAAGAAATCACAATTAACAATTCAAGCCTGCCTCTAACACTCACATTAGAGACACATACAATGATCATTCATTCATTTCATTATTGATTTATTTAATTATTTAATAGAGATGATGCAGTTTAACACAGTTCCATTACAGAGCATGAAACTGACGGGCTGCAGAGATTTTATTGCTATTTCAGCTTTAATCCCTTGTTGAGCTTTTCCACACACGGTACAATTAAAATCCAAAGCTTTCACTCTCAAAAAAACACTTCATTCACCATAAATACACTTCAGACACTTAAGTACCATGAAATACTCATGACAAAATACATTAACTGTGATGCGTAAGGGAACATTGCATTCCCTCCCACATAAACAGATAGTTAACACACATATACACTCATCCCACATAAACACACAAGACAAACAAGAAGAGATGAAATGTAACAGGTTGCCTGTTGTGAGGATTCTTTAAAATGATAAATTTTGGATGACTTTGCAGCTAAATTCAATCTACAAAGCCCAGGTGCTTCCTTGTTTTGGATGTTCGTCAACTTGTGATGTTTTATTCAGTCTTCAGCTGCAACCGCAAACGTAATTAAAATCTATTTTATTACATATACGGCTCCCAAAGGCCACACTATCATTTCTATGTTCTAGTGATGCCACTAAAGCGGAGAAGGTCTAATAAAATATGCTTTGTGTCTGTCGGGAGTACACGTCCAGAAATGTTCCTGTTTCTAATCAAGTCCCCCCAACTTTGTGGAAGTGCGGAACTAAATCACTGGAGTTCCCCTTTAAGATGTCATATGTTCCAACTGTAGTTTCCCCCGCAGCATAGATACTCATAATATCACGTAACACATAATAAAACCGAAGCAATATCTGCAGTCTGTTTACTCAGCAGTGAATGCACTGAGCATGTTTAATTAATGGTGAGAAAACTTTATGAACCATGTAGAAACAAGCAGAGAAAACTAGTTTAAAGTGCTAATATGGAGCTTTAACATCTCATCCTACATATGTCTGCTGACTACAGGCAATTTTCAAGAGGAATTAATAATATATTGATTTACGATGGCACAAATACAGAAGACATTCATTGAAGAAAACACAAAACAAGGTGGAATAAAACCTAATTACATGTAAATTGACTGTGTTACAATATTATTTCATGCATTTTTCTGCTGCTCGTGTGTATAAACACAAACACGACCTTGAACTGTCCTGCAGTAATATTTTTATATGATCATCTCTGGAGGCTTGTGAAATTTTATAGGCACGATCTAGTGTCATAATTTAGATTTCTGACAGATTTGGATGAGTGGTAAGAGAACTGTGTCCTGCGTGAAACGTCACTACAAAAAATTGAGCTTTAATTGAGAACAGCACTACTTGAATGGAAAAAACATGTGCTCTGGGGATGCAGCGAATTCCTGTGAAGTCTGACTTCACTAGAAGCTCACAGATTCCACGGAACTGTTACACACTTACGCACAAACACAACACACACACTCCTTGTTTCATCCCATTGTCCTCTATGTGATCCTATGGATGGATGGATGGATGGATGGATGGATGGATGGATGGATGGATGGATGGATGGATGGATGGATGGATGGATGGATGGATGGATGGATGGATGGATGGATGGATGGATGGATGGATGGATGGATGGATGGATGGATAGATAGATAGATAGATAGATAGATAGATAGATAGATAGATAGATAGATAGATAGATAGATAGATAGATAGACAGACAGACAGACAGATAGATAGCATGCTTTCAGTTCTTTGCTGGCTCTTGGCTCTTGACTGTTTGGCCTGGAACAATGCAGCTTTCAGACCCTCTGCTGTGTTTACTTTCCTGTATTTCTCCTGTGTAATACTGAAACTGAAAGGGATATAATGTTTCGGCATCTCTCTTTTTTTACAGCCACATTCCTTCCTTTTAAAGCTTCAAGTCTGATTTTTTTTTCTTTTTAAATCAAATAATCTATTTATTTGGTCTTATTCATGTACATACTTGTACCCAATCCTGTGCTATGTTGACACACAGTTTCTCTTTCCAGTGAAAAGCGGGGAGGCTACAGCTGCCCGGAACAGCTGCTTAAATGCCCCCCTAGAGAATTTTATTTGGACTAAGCTCAACGGAGACTTTTACTACATTACTCACTTTACATGAATCACCCAGTTGATTGCTATCTTTTGACAGCTTTCCACTGGCACAGCAGCGCTCCTGTGAGTGTCAGACTTTATTTGTTCTTTATCCATACACATTTAGGTTGTTTTGTACTCTAGAGTCTTAGGTAGCTCATTAAGATGTTTGCTAATTATGTTTGTTTACCAATATCACATGTCTGTTTTGTATTCAGTCAACCACAGCCATGCATGTTAATTGCATCCAGTTAGGACCTCATGTATAGTGAATTCTGCTTTCTTTAGATACAACCAGGTGCCTTACATCACAGACCATCACTTTTCCAGCTATTAAAGAAACTGCCCATCACCTGGATTGCACACCCAGAGCATTTTCTGCTTATAGAAACCCATTTTTTTGTGTCCGTAAGGCCTGACAGATGCACAGACCTGCTCTGTTAACAGCCGTGTTTACTCGCCAGCAGTGCTCTTCTTCCTCATCTTTGCTGGTGCATTGCTTTGTTTTGCAGCTCATTTGTACTCAGGTATTGCTTTTTGCAATAGCGTGAAAGCATTGGCAGAAATGTTCATCATTTCATTTGCATGCACGCGTGTGCCCACATAAAGCAACAAACAAAAAGGGGATGTAAAACATTACTGCAGAGCGCTGCTAGTAGGTTTAAACACATCAGGAAGCGTGTACAAAGCCTTCCGAGTCACTTTGGTCAGCAGCCATTGGACCTGAAGACTACAAGTGTGAAAATGAAAAAAGGGGAGTGTGAGTTCAGAAAGAAGTGAGCGTTCCTCACCTGTGTATCTGCGCCTGAGGCATTATTAAGCACCTGAATTGAACCTTTGGCTGAACTGTCTTTGGCTGAGATTTACTGTGAGTTGTGTCAAAGCCAATCCTCTCTGGTTCTGTCATGACATGTTTGATATGTTACCTTGTTAACATGTCCAAATGGAATTTTTTTATATGCTGGAAAGCAGATCATGTGTGAAATAAGCAGTCAACACCATGGCTGAACATTCCAGCCTTGAAGCAGCAGTTTACAGATGACAGGATTTTATATCCAACAAACTTAAGGAGCCAGTCTGGTCAGCTTGCACCGTTGGGTTTTGGGCGTAATTTTTCCTCCTCGGAATCAGTTTCTGGTTTGCACATGTATGGCTGAATTAGTCAGATTTTTTCCACTGTGCAGCCTGTAATAGATTTACGATGTTTAGGGTGTGCCATAGGTGAGCTGGTGTGCTCGGGTAGCAGTAAGTGGGGAGAACTGGGTGGAGAAAGAAGTCAGGCTGTCGTGAGATGGTTTAGGACACAAATAGATTATTTTCATGGAACATTATTGATATACAGGGATGAGTTTTCAGTTTTTAGCAATGTTTTCTGGAGGTCTGTTCCTGTCAGAAGAGAGTTGTTCATCTCCACAGTCGGCAATATGTTTGCTCAAAGGGAATCTTTAGATTTACTGGGTTTTCCTTGTATAATTTTGCAGGGTCTGAACATTAATTAAAAATCGACATCACTCAAATGAATTTGTAATTTATATGATACTGCAGGTTTTAAACATTAGGATTTATGTAGACACAAATTTATATTGTATACAATATTTTATGGTCCTCGCCTTAATGTTTAATTAGTCAGGGAAAATTGTATTTTATGAAACATTGTAGGGTCTTAATCTTAATATTTATAATTGTAAGGTATATTTGCATTTAAATAATGCTATAGGGTAAACACTTTTTGAAATCCCTTGTTTTTAAATGTCCCATGATGTTGACAATAATAATTATAATTTTGTACGTGTTTTTGTGTTTCCTACAGAAGTAGACTTTTAGGGAATAAAACAGCATTAATGCCTTCATAGGGAAATACGATTTATAGGAAAACGTAACTGAATACATTGCTAAATAAAATATGAAAAATCTAAATAGTTAAACGCGTTTTGAGGCTTTCTTTGTGGTTCTGGGTCTAAATTTTCGACAGCATACAGGGGCACCCAGGGTCTTGGCCTTCCTAAATGATAAAAACGCGAGAATAAAGTCTAATATGAGAGTGGACATGGTGAAATGTTGCGCTAGTGTTTTCAGCTGCCTCGGGCTCCGCTCCTATTGGCCCAGCGGCGCACCACGTGGTCGGGCAGTCACGCGCTTTCCAGGAACCCGTCAGGAAGAAGAAAAACAAAACAAACCCGAGAGAGCGTTAACAGCGTGTGGACTCCATTGAAAAGGGAACCTTATTATCTCCAACACGAGAATGTACACGAGGTCCAACACCAAGCCAGACTTATGCGTGGGCGTCCTAAAAGTGAGTGGGACCGTTACTGGCCGTTTCGGGGGAACTTTGTCGGGCAGCGGTGGGTGTTTTCGCCGCGGCGGTGGATTAGCTTTGAAGCTAACGGCAGGTCGGCTGTTGTTGTGTATCGGGCTTCAGCTGGGATGAGGAAGGGGGCGGACGGAGGCCATACTGATTGAGCTGCGGGTGAAAAGGAAGCAAGACTCGCCAGTTCCGCATTAAAAAAAGACACGGTTAGCGGCAAGTGAAGACGCCTCGTCGTGCGCCGCAGTTTATCGAGCTCTTGCAGCGAGTGTTAACGTGAAGAAACGTAGCTAGCTCCGTGGTCAGCTGAGATAAATATCGGACACTGCATGTCACAACTGTCACTTAGCGCTAAACCTGTCAAAAGAATTAACGTCCGGCTGATTTTGTTGACTGCTAAACATGATTTGTCAGTCCCTTCAGAAGTGGAGCATTTCTGATTCTGGATCAGGATGGCGAAAAACTGCACTTATGTAAGGAGATTGGCTGGTACTCTACTTTTAAACTATCCAAATCATGTTGCACCGCTCGGGATATGTTTAAAACTGTGAAACATGCCCGTGGTGTAGCTGGTAAAACATTATTAAAGTGATTTAGAGCGTATTTGTTGGAGGAAAAGCGCCAGTGGGCCAGTGAAATGCTCACTTTTTGCAGGCAGCCTGAGCTCTCGGTACACGCCCCCCAACACTAAGTACATCCAGTACCGCTGGAAAAAAAAAAAGCTCGGCACAGCCAGAAATTTCCATGTGATCGGAGGTAAATAACGCACCCGACTCAGACTCACAAGTCCACGGCGGAAATGGCTTCGTGAACGCTTTATTATGGATGATAGTTAGTTTTGTTTTTCACCTAAACATCCCGCTGTATAGTTTATAATCGATTTGGGCAGATAAAGATTTGACGTGACGTTTCTTCTTCGGTAAAAATGCAAACAAATGTCTCAGGTTGACGTTTATTCCTGTGCTGCACTCGGGTTTTGTGGCAGGTGGTAGATTCTACTTTATATGTCTTTTAAATACAGCTATCTAGGCCACGGGCATGTAGGCCTCCAAGTTGTTTATCTTCTGCCTCAACCTAGATTGAAACGGGCTGTTTATGATGGAACAGCTCCGGAGATTGACAGTTCCTTCGGCCAATCAGATGCGCCTGAAGGCGGGCGGTAATCTTCTTTCGGCCAATAGAAATGCGAGATTACGTGGGTGTTGGCACAGATGGTTAGATTGAGCTTTTGTTTTGCTTTGCTGAGGATCTGCGATGAGTGCAGAGACTGGCTTGATACTGGTGACATTTCTGGCTTTACTGGTGTCTATAATGGATCATTTGTAAGCTGTACCTGCCTGTTATATAACGGTGATTGTTGTGGTGCAGAAGCTTGTGCTGCCAGGCTGTACTTCAGCTAAACAAGTGGATCCATTACAAAGAGATGCAGTTATGTGGCTTCTAATGCTATTTAGAAGATATTTTAAAATAATGAGATCATGTTTGCGTTTTCCTGCTGACACCGTGGTCAGCCTATGTATGCTTACATAAGGTGTTGGGAAGCCAAAGCTCGTTGTGGTTTCATCAGCATTGTCTGTACTCAAGTTAGTCATCCATAACGTTTTTTTAACAGTACACTCTGCGAGATTTTGCACATTCACAGGGGAATAATTTGCACACTGCTGCACAGTCTGTACAGCTCTCTTAAATAAATAACATGGTAAATAATTTTATTACTGTATTACTTTATAATATTAGAAAGACTTATTTTTTTTTAAATTTTACTTGCAGCACTTGCTTTTTCTGTCTTTGATCCTCCTTTACATTTTCAACATAACGGTGTTTACTGTTATGTACCAAAACACCAAGTCAGATTTTTCATATATAAGAACCTACTTTGCAGTGTAACACATTCTGATATCTTGACTCACTTTGTCAGGCCATCGCATGCATTAAATCTGAGGTTGCTTTTTTAAATTGTCTGTGCATCTTTTACAGCCACATCACTATATGTTAGCACGACAGGCATTGCGATAAAGCAAATAATCGCAAACTTATTTACTTTTTTTACTGGGTGTAGAAAAGACAAATGGAGTTATGTTAAATCTCCTGGAAACAGAACGATAAACAGCCAGAACTGTGTGAAAAATTCAAGCTAAACTTTCTTCCACGTAAAGTCTTCCTGCTAGTCGATAGTGCTCTTGAGATCACGATAAGTTTCTTCATAATTTAGATTTGACTGTTGTGTTTGCCTTGTGAGCCTCATCAGCGAAGTTTCTGTTGTACTTCCATGTTACGTGTTGTGTTAAATTATGCTGACTTATTTCTTGATAACTTTGTCACCTTCAAATTGCTCATGTTTCTGTTTCTGTGTAATTTCAGAATGAAGCAGGTTAACTGACCTTTTGCTGATGTTTTGACATGTTTTGTTTGGAAAAGAACAGCTGGGTTTGTTACAGATAGTATTGCCATATTGTGCAGTTTATAAGAGTGGTTTCAGGGGAATTTTTCTGGGGAAAAATAGTTCAGTAAAGTTTCTCTCCACATTGTCTCTTCTGGTCATGGGCCCTCCCACCACAGTAGCTCTGTGTCAGCCCAGTGGCAGCTGCCCCACAGTTTTGGAATTACTGGTTTGCCGTAATCTTCCTGTTGATATAAAGTGTTATTGCTGTGGTTTAGAAACAGATATCTGAAGTGGGGAATTCAGCAGTTGTTGGAAGCTACCTCCGGTAACGTATATGTAATTTCTTTTCCTCAAATTCCAAACACATGGATACTCATGGCTCTAGGTTTTGGAAATATTGAGATATTCAGTGAGTCAAAATACTTGAAAGTAAGACTTCCTTAAGACATGTTAAGAGTAGAGTTCAACAAAGCGGGGGCTGCTCAGTGAACTGAAATCAGTTCCATGAAAAAAATATAACTGTTTTTGGGATACTGATATATTTTGCATCGTGGCAAATGCAAAATTACACATGAAATGATCAAATTAATTTGAAGCTAAACCGATAAAATAAAAATAAATAGCACATTTTGTGATTACAATTGAATAATAATTGTAAACATTTTGTCTGTAAAAAGATGATGATGCTATGACCGTATATCATGATATATTTACTCTGAAAATTAATGCAGTCAATAATATTGAATTGCCAGTGTGTACTGCCACCTCTCTGTTTATACCACTTCGCCATAAATGGCTGTGTCAATAAATAATCAAAGTCGGCAACCTTTAAGCACAGTTTACAGTTAGTAAGAATCCATACTCCGTTTGTCTGGTGCCGCATTGAACAAACACATTTAGGGCTTGTAGATTAATGACCTTTTGTGATGTTTACAGAGACTCTCTCACATGTCCTTTTTAGTAAACAGGCTGGCATCTCCTGCTTGTTATCTCTGTAGGGATCAGGGACCGACTGGTATCAGTAGGTAACTCATTCCAAATAAGACATTGCTGATTGGCCTACTTGGAACGCGTCCAGTTTTGTGAGGCGGAGAATGTGAGCTGTTTGCATGATAGTGGAGCTATGAGTGCAGCACAGCACAGTCTCTACTAAAATCCTCTTCTTGTCCTGAACTACAGGGGAGGGAGGAGGGGAAACAGAGCAGTTGATGTTGAAAATCTCAAAATTTCATGTTAGCTCTCCGAGATCTTAATATGTACCAATGTTTAACCGCAATAGGTACTGGTGAATGAGGTTTCCAAGCATGCATCTTCACTAAACTATATATTTCAGTATGTGCCATTTTATTACACCCTGATCTTTTTTTTCCACAAGTGGCAGTCCTATCGGTGCCCACATAGTCTGACAATCTACCAATAAACTCACATTTACAATGATATAAAACTTCTTATTTATCTGGGCATTTTTACTTCATAAATAATTAATCAGTTGTAAAACACAGTGATTATTAAATTTTTATTAAGTTGTCTCTTTGCTGTTGGACAAAACTATTTGCACGTTATTACAAGCACGGCAAAATGCATTTATCAATCAGGTAGTACGGCGGCCTCGGCCGATTCTTGTATGTTATATACAGAAACTAAGAAGACTGTTATGCGCAGACAGCCACATACTTGACACTGACACAGGAAACCATACAAATCTACAGAAATTGCATTGTGAACCAACATGCCAGTGTTAGCTGTCAGGGGATGCTATAAAGAACATTTTGTACATTGTGTGAGAAAACATTTGATATATACAACATGTGAGCTCCAGCAGTGGAAGGATGCAATCATAGTGCCTCGTAACAACATAATCAAAAGTCAATTAAATTACCTAGCGTGAAGGCAGTGTTTTATTACCAGGCCTGTATGGGTAGAGGCTGACTCTGGGTTCAGACTCAAATAGAATGACATGTAAGCATGATGCTGCAAAAATTCTGTGCTGTTGAGCAATGTCTGTCTTCACCAGTTTATCTTTCTTTCTGTAGCAAACCTTTTCCATGAGGGGTTCACTTGTGTATTAGCCTTAGAAAAGAAAAAACTATATCTTTAATGTCTTCAAAATTAGGCCTAGAGAAAATCAGTTTTAAACCTTGTAGAAGAATGCTAAGCACAGACTTTCATAAGCCTAAAAACAGCTCAATCTCTTGGAACAAGGGCTAAAAGGAAAAATCTATTGCAAGCATTTTTATCACTGAAGTCTGACCAAAGTCTGAGAGAGAAACTCAGCTCGAGTTTTTCAGGGCTGTCATGCTTGGTCATAAATATCCAGCTCTGCATCATAGCCTGTGTCAGCCACTGAGCAGTGAGTTGGATTATAATAAACTCCGCTCCTGGAAAATATTCGGTGCAGCTTTGACTGGAGCGCCGTGACTCATTTTCTGCATGTTTGAAGGATCCCCGGTTGTGGCCACAGGCTTTCTGTTTGCCTCTGTGATAGCAGAGATTCTGGATGGATGCTGGTGTAATTGTTGTTCAGGCCGTATGTTTCCTCATTCTGCTTCTGCTGCTAATGAAACCAGACACTGCTGCCCAGGACGGAAGTGCACACTGAGATACGGTGATAGTCACAATTTGTATTTCAGAGGCTGAACTTCCAAATATATTGCTCGCAATTAAGCGGGTACACATGCACATGCATATTTATGTGCATAGAGTTGTGTGCTTGCATGTTCTTCGCTGTCTGTAAAGGTGTTGCTTTTACAATTACTGTTGTACCAGAAGTGTACACCGCTGTGTTTTGTGCAGCTTCCTGTTTCTATGCAAAATGTGTATACAGGGCTATTGAGCTCAGGGGTGAGAAGTTCAATCTAGTCAGTCAGCACCCAGTGAGACGAAGTGATGGTGTTCGCTGCCCTCAGAGAGGAGTGGGATTGGTGAGCGATTTTGCATCAGCTGATCGCTGCTAGGGTCATGTCTCCATGCAGATTCTCATTTATTTGTTATGCAAAAGCAGCAAAAGGTCCAAAAATCAGCAAATGTGTTGCTGTTCTTTAGTGATGCCGGAAGGTGACAGAACGGAAAACAAGCAGAGAGTGAAACAAGCGTGATGGTGAAAGTGATTATAGGAAATTAAATTAGGGTGAAGCTTGATGTGTGGTTCACTTGGACAGAAAAGATGCTTTTTTAACGACTGCAGGGAGGCATTTGTGTTTGAAAACAAATGCATGATGAGTCTAGAGATTGCAGGGCACTGAAAATTTCTCTGTTTTTCTCACTACAACTTCCGGCAGATACTGCAGAACTAGAAGAAAGCTGCTGTACGCTTTAGGCTAGTGATATATTGAGTTTTGTTGCTCCTGTATTGGCCAAATAACAAGTCCAGGCCCGATATGGTTTTCGCAGATCTTGCATCCTTCAAGTACTTTTAAATCCTTCAGATCAGTCCGGTGTATATACTTGATAATTGAGTTGCTCTGCTGTGCGTTATGAAAAATGTATTTTTGCATTCAGACTATTCCATAATGCTGTGTAGGCGGTTTGTAACCTTGTTGTAAAGATACAGTAGGACATGAAATGTTGTGTTGGAAAAGTATGGTGTAGTGGGGCTCAAAAACCTCCAAAAAATTTTGAAAGTCTGTGCTCTCTACCACGACGATGTGCTGCTCATCCAGCGTGATGAATCTAGTTACTGTCTCTAATCTTTTTAGCATTGCTTTGAGGAAAATTTCTCTTTTTGCTTCATTGCAGCTTTTGTCTGAGTTACATGAGTTAACTCCCCGTGTTCCGGTTAGTATTCAATTTTTGGTGTCATCAAAATTGTAAAATCTAGTCCATCTCTGTTACAACTGTCTACTCTACTCCATATTGTATTTGCTTTTGGATTTATAATATTTTCACACTGCAGGCGTTTTAGCCGGCTACAAATGTAGTTCTTCGTCCACACTTCAGTCTGCTAGATGGCAGTAATATACTTTTAAGCCGATCAAACCAAAATAAGAAGAATTGTGTCTTTATTAATGACACCTGTATGACAGCAGATGTAAGCAAAGGATCTGATTTAGGTTCACGCTCAATAATGCTGAATCAGATTAGTTAAAAATGCTTTGATCAGCCCTAATTATTGAGATCAGATCGGGGCGTTCCTTCTTTTGACTCTACTAATACAGTTTCTAGTGCAGTTTGTTGCTGTCAGTGGCTTACACTTTCATCAATACCAGATACAAAAACACTGTCAGCCATACTCTCTTACACTATGTTAGAGCTGAAATGTTTTGTCAATTAATTAGTTACTTGATTCTACTATTTAACTGTGAATCCATCTATGTAAGACAGCCAAAGTTTGAAAAGCCAATCACATGATTCAACAACATCATAACCATCAGTGGAGTATTTATAAAGACATGAGATCAATCGTTTTGTCCTCACACCGTGCCAAAAAGTCAATCAAAATTCAGTGAAATCGCACAGCCTGATTACAATACAACGATCTATAAACAGCAGTAGGAATATCCAAATACTTCAAGTAAGACTAGGCATACAAATATTTGTGAGAATTATTATCGTCCTCTTTAAATGTGACTTATTCAGTAATCTAGAGTAAGAATGCAAGATAATTAATTTGCCTTTGTGATGTTTTGGTTCTTTGTTTTATTCAAACATTTCTGAATGAGTGACTCACTGTAAGGACATCGTGAGTTACACTGAGCAAAATACGCTTATCTTGGTTTATATTTAGGAAATTTAAGTAAACCAAATTAGCTGTCACCATTCGTAAGCAGTATTAGAACTGCGAAAATTAGTCTCCTAATCGAGTAGTTGTCTATTTAATTAATTATCAACTATTTTATTAACTGAATAATCAGGTTGAGTAATTATTTAATTATTCAAGGAAAAAAGTCTAAATTCTCTGATTTCAGCTTCTTAAATTAGATTTTTTTTTCTGTTTTCTTTGCTCCTGTAGAACAATAAACTTAAAATCTATTGACTTAATCTCGGGCTTTGTCGAAACACTGATTAGCATTTTTCATACTTTTATGGCATTTTATAAACCAAGCAATTCGATTCATCTTGAAAAAACATCACCAGATTAATCTACAATGAAAATAATCATTAATTGCAGCCCTAAAGAATATATAGTATTGTAAAATGTTCTGAATAACTGGCATGAATGTGGTTAAATCAGTGTTCTGGTGGTTTAGTCTTTTGCTGGTTTTTAATTGTCAGATATTGAAATGTTTATGAACGTCTGTATGTTTTCTGTAAAACTCGAGTGTCGCCAACGATCGGAAACAAATTTGTTGTGTGTGTTAACTTGATCAACACAGTTCATTCTCATTTTGATGAAAAGTACCTGTTGATATTTGATTTTCTAGTAGTTGGTGGAATGAAATCATGAGTTAAAATATGGAAAAGTAAAGACCTTGTTTGTCTCAAAATACTAGAACCTGCTGGTTAGTGATCGAGCCAAAACACCTGCAAGCTTTTTAGATGGGTCATTCCAGAATTGGAGGACATTTGGGCTTCAAAATTTTTTAAAAATAGACCTTCTCTTTTACAGTTTCTGCTGCATATTCATCAATAATACGTAATAAACTATCAAAGGCTTGACTGGCTCAGCTTACACATCAATATTACCATTTTTATTCCATGTTTTATTTGTTGTTTGCTAACCCTACTATAATCACAGTAACAGGGTTGCTAATCCATGCTAGTGTTAGCTTTTTCTCAGCAGTAGAAGCTAGATATTTAACTAGCTGTTACTGCTGACCAAGAGGACAAACTGACTGATGGAAAACAGTTTTTAAAAAAAGTAAAAAGAATTTGTCTTATTCTTATAATATGAGGTAAAGTGAGACATTCAATCAAGGCTGACAATGTTATGAAAATATGAAAAATAGAAGAGAGGACATAGCTTTGCTCTACACATTCTTTAGGGAAACTGTTTGATGATGTTCATTCCAGCATATCGCGTGATTCACTGTTTTCTTCTTCTTCTACCAGTTAAAAAGTTTATGCTAGCACGTTCCATGCATAATAATTCTTATTTAAAATATTATGTTGATTAAAAATTTTCCCCACAATTAAAAGAGACATCAATGAAATAAATAATACCAAAAAAGGAGCTTTAAATTTCATTTTAATAGTTTTATTTGAGATTCAGTTTGGTCATCAGAGGGGTGGAACAAGAGAAAAATGGTATTTTAGGGGGAACTCCAGACTCATATGGTATTTTCAAAAATATTTTCAAGCATTCTTTTCTCCTTTTTTTTTTAGATTTGATCTCAGGACAAGTAAATTTTCACAACAACTGCTTGTTTTAGTATTTTGTACATGGATTATTTGAAACTTGATGAGTGGGACGTAAAATGTCCTTCAATTCTGGAATGACCCAGATGTCAGTTAGTTTCTGCTCATAGTAGCTCAGAAAATTCACTCAGTAAGGTGAGGTTCTTGCCTTTCATGTGAGAAGGTCACATTTTCAATCACTGTAACTGAGGAGAAACTTCTCTCTTATCAAACTTTCCTCACACAGACGAGTACTCTGCAATTATTAGAGTGAATTAGCTCGTTTAGCAGTTTCTTTTCCATCTTTCTTGAATTAAAAAGGACTTCTTAAAGGATGAGTGCTGAGATAAGTTGCTGTCGCACAATTTCTTGTGTTTAAGTTGATGTTGCAGGTGTAATTAACCCATTTAATAACAGAATAAATGTACTAACTGACATGAATGAGGACTAATAATCTTTATAATAATAATCTTTACCTACAATATTTAATATTTTATGGATGGTTTTCAAGCATTTTTTTGCGAGTTTGTGTCCATTTTGTTTGTTGCATCTCTGAGATTATTATATATCCTTTCATCTGCTAATTATTCTTTTAAATATTGATATACATAGCCGTTATGCCTATATACATGATATGATATGATAAGCTTTTATTAAAGTCCACAGTGGGGAAATTTGCATTATTACAGCAGTAAATGGAATAGTGCAAACATTTAAGAAATATCAGTAGAAAAATAAAAGTAAAGCAAAAAATATACATAAATAATAGTTCTTTGATTTGTGGATATTCAGATGGTTTCCTCTGGGTATGCAAGTAACTATATTGTGCATATCAATGGTATTGCACAGAAAATGTTCTTTCATGAGTAGATACACAGATAGAGAAGTACTATTGCACAGATTTTTATCTATGTTGGACAAATTTGTAAGTAGAAAAATACTGATATTGCACAGATTCTTGTATATATAAAGAAAAATAGTTTTAAAATATGAAAAGAAATACAAAAGATTCAAATTACACAACATTTAGAATAGAATATTATCAATTTACTAATAATTTGGTCAGATGACTAACAGTTTGATTTCATACTCCTTGTCATTTTGTGTGCTATTTCAGCATCATCTTGATCTTTTTTAAATAAAAATGTTCAATTGTGAGTTTAGTTCCTTCTTTGTTGCTTTGATTGCAAACCTTAACTCACTGTTCTGCCGTTTGGTGTGAGAGTAACAACCAAACCCAGCGGCTGTGGTTAAAATGTGGCTGCATGCTACTGGTGGGTTATTTGTTTGTTTCCGCCTCTTTCGATTCTCATATTCCTGCTTTCTGCGCTCTGTCTGCTTTTCCCACAGACCTGAAGCATACAGAGAAGCGCACCAGACCACAACAGACCAGACCAGACCAGGTTGAGCCCAGTTACTCACCCGGTCCCTCTCCCCCCTCCCCCCAGCCTCGCAGGCTGCATCCACCAGCGCTTGTGATCGTCTCCCTCAGCAGAAATTTATTGTGCTGACCACACAGCCTCACACCACTGGGACTGGACAGGAGACCCAGAAGTTCCCGCTGCTGGAGCTCTAAGCCGTGCCTGGCAATGCCTCAGGTAAGAGGTACAACAGGAAGCAGGAAACTCTACCATCACTGGCACTTAGTTAGTACACACATTTCCTCTGATGCAAATGTGTAAATATCTCAAAGATAAGTCAATGTACTGACTCTTAACACAAATTAAACCAGAGACCAAAATCTGGAAATCCAGTGAACGACTGTGGAAACAAAGACGCTTTTCAGCAGCCATCTGCAGACAGACAGTATAGATGTGAAAACGGTTCAGCAGAGTTGAGTGACTGACCCAGGTTCAGTGTGACGTCTGTAGATGCTGCCTCCAAACAGCTGCTGTGGGCAGATGGGCTAACAGAGCGAGTTAATGAATGAATATGTGAGTCGGCTACTTTCTGAATCCTTCTAAAAATAAGTAAGAAGAGTGTTGAACATGAACACATGTAGTTAGGTTTTTTTTAATTCCCTGGTGCTGAATCAGCAGCAACATTACACAGTTGGCCTCAGGAGGAGATGATCTCAGCCCTGTAAATGTTTTTCTTTTTTTCTAATGATGCTGCTCTGCTTTTCCTTCTGCTTTTCTTCCCTGTTCATCGCATTATTATTCATATTAGATTCTGCAGTGACGATTACTCAGCATTATGTGGTATCTTACCAAAAGATATGCTGTTAGTCTTTGTGGTTGCAGCTTTTCTGTAGCTGGTATCTTAACCAGCTCACCCACTCACCCAGCTCACCCAGGAACGTGCTCGTTTGTTGGTCGGAGACACTTACTACTGTATGTAACTGCATCTCTAGACCAAGACCGATAAATCAGCCGGGTCGAAGTACTATATCTGCCAGTGGTAACTTTATTGCAGATACATTGACAGGGATGTATATGATGGGCAATAACTAACAAGAAACCGCAGTGCAGAAGCGGTGGCTTCATCTCATATTTTGTCCATCTGACAAGTTGGCTTTTCGACTGTAAAATGTCATCCTCCGTGTGCATCTTAATCATAGATGGATGGATTGATGGAGATAAAGAGAGGCAGAGGAAAGTCTGTGGTCGCTGCACGACAGGTGAGGTAGACAAAGAGATGCACCTCTTCCTGAAATGTGACAAATGCGATGATGTAAGACAGGAATATTGTAAGAAACAGAGTTAGATGGCAAAGAAAAGCAACATGCCAGCTGTACAATCCATGTAACAAGGTGAAGGACACATTATTAAAGCATCACTGAATATGACAAGAATCCTAACTTATACATATGACTTTTCTTCTTTTGCCATTCTCTAGTTCTTTTTCATGGTCTGATTAATTTTTTTTCATTCCACTTGATGAATGTTTTTTTTTTTCTCCCTCATTTTTTAAAAGTTCATCATCTTTAATGCTTTGGCGGTATTATTGACCTGATATTCGTGCCAATGAAGTGAACTGAATTGGAATTGGAACGAGCAACGCAGCCCCATTCACCCCCCAAATAATCTGAATAAGATAAAATTATTTACCTAAAAGCGGATGTTGAATCAAAATATGTAGACATCATAGATAGCCACGACATCATAATGGGTGCATATTACTGCAGATCAAAAGGAGCCTCATCTTGAAAACACTGTTGGGGCCGTGTACTGTTGCCCTTTATGTTGAGCGGCTTGTTTAGCATCATCCACTCCATGACCGACTCCAGCGGCTCCACAGTAGCCGCCAGCACAGAGCCCAGCCTTCTTTATCAGCTCCTTCAATTTCTTAAAGTTGCTTTTTCTGCTGCTGCTGCCCCAACAGATGGCTGCAAAGAAAGTTGCACTGGCAACAACAGACTGGTAGAAGAGATGCAACGTTCTGCTGCACAGACTGAAGGATCCAGGCTTCCTGAAGAAGTACAGTCTGCTCTGTCTCTTCCTGTAGTGAGCCTCAGTGTCACATCTCCTGCCCAGTCTGTTGTCCAGGTATCTGTAGTCCTCCATCACCTCCATCCTCTTCTCCCAGGATGCAAATAGTGTTCAGCTTAGAGGTCTGAGGTGTACAACGTGAAGAGGAACAGTACAGTCGCCTGTGCTGGTTATTATAATTGAATCTGTATCCAGATTGCTTGTTTAAGGAAAAAGTATCATTTTTATTTCTGGTCTCTGAATTCGGTACAACCGTACGATCTAATGCTGCCTCGTTTTCTCCAAATATGAAGCTTATAATTTGAAAGTTTTGTCATGTTCCAAGATGTCTTAATTCAACTGTATGTTTATTACTATGTAGAAATATACTCAAATGTGTTTCTCTTATTCCTACGTCTCATTTGTGTACATGTCGATATACAAAACATTAGAAACACCTACTGAAACATGTGGTTGATGTATCTGGTTAATGTTCATCTAAACTAAACACGGCTATCTTTATTAAGGTAGAATTTATGGCTGCAGTTAAGTTACATTAGATTACCTAATAATGACATCATCTCTTTTGAACTAGCATTGTGTAAACCAGGAATAATCAGCAGTATATGCCAGAATTATTGCTATTTTAAAGGTAAAAGGTGGCCATGTGTAATATTCATTTGACTGTTTGTTTACTGCATTTTGTAAAAAGCACCGCACTGTCTGTCAGGTAAACACATTTTTCTTAGCTATTATTGCACTGGTGGTGTTTTATGTGTTGTTTATGATGTCGTTTATGTTTATTATCTTTCAAATTGTTGTGAGATACCATGTTCATCACAGATATGTCATTGTTGCTGGTAATCTCTGCAAGTTTTCCAAATATTCAGCTCAACACTGAACTTGCATACTTCAAATAACTGCACTGAGGCCAGTTTTGGTTAACCCTGGCACACACAGACACACACATACCTGTTGCTTGCTGGTTCTGTTTGGCTGGTTTGTCATCGCATTAAAATTCTTGGCAGAAATAAAACCTTGAACGTCTGATAGTGGAAATCAAACAAATGCCCACTACAATGAACAATAGCTACTTAAAGAGTGAACAATGTGAGAAATGATAAATACGATGCTGAACTTGAGCGAGACTCAACAGATAGGAAGGGAGACAAAGGAAGACCGAGGTTAAGCTCGGGGGTTTATCAGATTTTGCTTCTGGCGATGTGTGCTATTGTTCGTTCACTCCAGTGTTGGTTTATTTGTCCTTTGTTGTGTTGCAGCCCAGCGTCAGTGGGATGGAGCCTCCCTTTGGGGACGCCTTTCAGAACTACTCGTTTGCTGACCAGGCCCTGACCAGTACCGAGCTGCTCGCTACCAGCTCTGATCCAGATTTCATGTACGAGCTGGTGAGTGTCTGCACGCACACACACATTCCCACACACTCACACGTGCAGGTTTTGCTACATTTCTGAGGACCTTCATCGACACAATGCATTCCCTTTCCTCTTACTGTAACCACCACAACTAATTGTCTAATCCTGACCTAATTCTACTCATAAAATCAAGTCTTCATCCTCAAATTGTTCTTTAAAGTCGTGAGAACCTGCCTATAGGTTACACAAATGTCCTCACAACAGTGGTTCTGAGTAGAGCTGCACAATATATTGTTTCAGATTCGACATTTCAGTATAGGAAGTGCAACATGAAGTGAAGCCAATCAGCTCAAACACATCCTGCTGCAGCTTTTTTTTTTTTTACAAAAAAAAAGAAAACTCACACAGTTCTTTTTTTTTTTTTTTTTTTTTTTTTTTTTTGACATGCAGGCTTGTCACGTGTCAGAAAAATGAAGGAAATGAACACTGAAAAAGATTTGGTTGTAACCAAGAAAGCTACATCATTTGCATGGAAATATTTTAGCTACAGGAAGGTAGATGTTGATCAGAAACAGGGACTGCAGTGTCTTGCAGTTGTTGCCACCACACCAGACAACATGGCTAATTAGTTTGACCATTTAGATTAGCACCACAAATCTCTGTATGATGACTGTAAAGCCACATTTGAATTCCATCCAAAGTAAAAAAATAAACTTCTGGTTATTTTTGTTTCTCAATGCAGATGTGCTCATCTATAAACTCACCCAAATCATTCTGGAGTGATGAGTGCTTTCTAAATGGAGTTGTCCGAGTCGTCTCATGGAAATTCCTGTATTGTTTTGTATCACAGAAAAACAAAATATCACAATGTCAGTTTTGTCAGTTGCAGCCGTGCAGTAGTTGTGTGTTAAAGTTGGCCCTCTCAAAGATAGCAAAACAAGCCCACATACAGGCATCGGGTCTTTTCTAACCATCCTTTGAACTGCTCTTCTTTTCACATCAGTCACAGCTGCTCACGCTGAGCTGCCACTGAGTTACATCTGAACCAAGGATCCAAGTTTAAAAGTCAACAGCCAAAACTCAGTATCCTCCTCTGTCACATATACAGTCGGCTTCCCAGGTCATGCAGTAGTTCTTTTACTGCTGCTAAGTGCTAATATTGCTTTCAAGGATTTTTATTTTTAAAGGTTGTCGTGCTCAATACACTTTACATCAAACTGCAGTCTGTCATCGAAAGTTATTCTGAACATACTGATGGTTGTTCCCCACTTCAGCAGCATCTGTCTGCTCTCAGAGTATCAGCTGTTGCTTACTTGCACTCTGCTTTTGTCTTCATTTGTGTGCAAAGCCAAAATAAAAAGAGCAAATCCTTAGTTGTTGGTACAAACTAATCCTCTCAAAGAACCTTGCTGTGTGTGGCAGATAGAAAGAGACACTGATACTGAAGCCACAGCAGTGTCAGACATGGAGGGGATGCTGCCAGCACATACAAACACATGTGTCCTGCTACATTTGTAGCACAAGAAGAAAGAAAACAGCTATAGGATGAGCAATTAGTATGCTATCGTGTTAGTGGCGCTTTGTCAGTGTTGTTGTTCTGAAGTAAAGCCGGTGTGCAGAGCTAGATCTGGACCTGCTCCAGGCTATTTGGGCAGCGAGCGAGTTTTAAACGCCTCAGGGTCGAATCATACAAGGCAGCCACAGTGAGCTGTTCGATAAAGATCCACAGAAGACAGACTCCTAATGTGGTTTGTGAGATTCAGCACACCTCCGGCACATCATCAAGGTAAACATCTTGTTTTACCTCGCCATGCTGTGCAGTGGAAAAACACTGCAGCGTGCCAGCGTGGCTTGAGCGGTCACAGCTGCTCAAGGGTCAGCCTGGCGTCCCCACCCATATCAAACACCAATATTAGGTTACACGGCAGGCGGCGCACAACATTCACCAAATGCCATACAGAATACGAATTCAGAATACGGTTGGTGGCACAGAAATATGTAGTTTTTGTTTATTATGTAGCTTGCAAACTTTGCAGCAATTACAATGAAATGCAAATTGAAATGCTATTAGGATGTGAATGCAAAACAAAAAGCATTTGGCCTTGCTGGAATGGTTAAACAGAATGAAGCCATCGTTCATGCCATTAGTAACGTCTGTGTTTTTCCTGTTGCTGTCCCTGTATTCAAAATCTCCACAGGGACAGCAACAGGCTTTTAATGGCAATAATTACATGTAAATGCATAATATTGAGAGTAGAAGTAAGTGGAAAGCTCCTTGCATCGCTCATATGTTGAGTCATTGAACCGTTTTTTCAGGGTTATAGTTTTTGTGCATTAACTCTCCAAACCCCAAAACCTTTCTGGGTGTTTTTTTTAGCTCCTGCCACATTTTTACTTGCTGTGGGCTTCTCTATGGAAACAGCACAACCATAGCTAGAAGTAAAAGACTTTTTTATACAATATTAACACAGTTATAATGGCATGCATCATAAATTTTAAAAAGATATACAATATTTTACAAATATTGAAAAAGCTTTGAGTCAACATATACATATATAAGTGCCCACAGGTCTTACCAGTACAGGAGAAAAATGTGGTGACTCTACATGCTATAGGCATTTCATTCACTTAGATTTTTGAGTTGTTTTCATCCTTGCTCCGTGTAAACACAGCCACCGGTTCAACCCAGTTCAGCTGAAAAGTCCCTAATTTTTTCTCAAGTGACTGTTGGCCACAGATGAGTCAGTCAAGGCTCCTCATTTGTGTCAAGGAGTGCAGATTTTGTTGTTTTTTACAGAATCTGGTTTTTACAACTGCTTAATTTTTTGCCATTTTTTTAAAAGGAGGAATGTAGAAAAAAAAGGATTTTGATGAAATATCACGATTTTAAACTTTGATTTTGGTTGTTTTTCCTGACAAAGCAAAAAATCACTTGAGTAATCAACCACTGTCTGAAAGCTGAAAATCCAACAATTCCTTTCTTTTTCTCTTCACTTAGTTGCTATTATGAAAGCTGTAACTATAAATTACAGATCCATCAGCACTTTTTGGGCTTCAGAAAGTAGAGTGAGATAGTGTATCTGATCTTTTAACATTTTTTTTTTTACTATTTCCAATCAATTTTTTGATAAAAAATACTTTTAATTCTGTCACCTTTTGCAGGGATGCTTAGTCATTGTAATACTAGTTGTAAGAATTAAAAAAAAACTGTAAATAAACATTGGCATGTGGTCAGCTCAGCTTCCAGCGTGACATTTAAAACACAGCGACTCGTGTCTAATTGTTGAGCGGCCGTGTGACATTTGCCAGACTCACAGGCAGGTGATGTGAAGCAGCTTTAAACAGAAAGCTCTCCTGTCACCAATCATGCTGTCAGCTGCAGGTGTCTACCTCAATTTACCGTCCGCTCTAGACTAAACAGTGGTGATTCACCGCCGCGCTCTCAATTTCTTGCGTCACAGTAACACATTAACGGGATGATGGTGTGCTGGGTGGCCTGTCATTTTCTCCCGTCCTTTGGGTTAGTGTTTCATTTGGGGTGACCGTCCTTTAAGCCTTAAAAAAGCACCATTTCTCCTCGCGATTCTCAACGTACTCTGCAGGAGAGTTTTTTTCAAGCACCTTGAACAAATTGCTACGGTTCTTCTGTGGATTTAGACCGTCTGATGGTCTTCTGTCTCGTCATGTAATCCCAGACTGATGATGTTGAGATCAGGGCTCTGAGGGGGCCACACCATCTGTTGCAGGGCTCCATGTTCTTGTTTTTGTCCTGCAGATAGTGTTTTTTCTTTTTTTTTTTTATCATACTGGCTGTATGTTTTGGAATGCTGAAGATTGAATTTAGGGTTAATCAGACATATTCTCGCTGGTGTTACATAATGGCTAAGAACCAAAATCTGACGTGTCTTAAACTGTCACACAGCACTGTTTGTAGTAGAAATAGGCCGATTATTGTGACTGAGTTATTTGGCATTTTTCCAGTAATCAGTATTGGTATTTTTATTAGCCGACTGCAGAAGACAAACTAATCAATCTCAGAAGAAGAAGTCTAGTTATGAATGACAGGTTCTGTGGTCACATGCTGTTAAAACATTACATTTAATGTATGTCTGTTTCAAATATTGGCTACCGGCATTTCTTGATTACCAGTAATCGACTGTTACAAACCCATATCAGTCCATCCCTAGTTTTTAGCCCATAAGTTAAATAATAAAACTTATATCTTCCTTTTTTATGGAGTGTTTATTTTAATCATTTTGAAATAAACCTTCATTTTTGATGGTAAAGTTAGTATATTATGCAGTTTTCTTTCGTTCCAGTCACTTGTTTATTCTGTATGTTTGCTGACTTTCTTTTGGTACTCAGATATCTCCCAATCTTACATAACCTTAAAGTTTAGTTATGCGCTGCACAACAGCTTCAGGTTGCTGCAATCAGTTTCTCACCGAACACAAGAACTCAGGAGTGCAGCCTAAACTAGAACGTCTTCTAACCCACCACCTTCGTATTTTTTTTGCTCTTCTCTGCAGGACAGAGACATGACCCACCGGCAGAGCCCCTGCGGTGACAGCATCGTGGGGGTCGGGGACGGAGGCAAGGAGGTGGAGGGTTGCGTGGATCAGCTCATGGGTCTGGGCGAGTGCGAGACGGTCTGCAGCAGCTCAGCGTTCGAACAGTGGGACTCCTACTGGGAAGACCTCACCAGGTACCGGATTATTTATTTATTTGCAGCAGCATATTTTTAGATCAGGCTTAACAACAACCAGCAAGCAATTAAGAAATATGACATGCTGAGGAATTTAATGGCTCATTAATAATAATGAACGAATAAAATCGTGCTTAGTTTTTCACCTCTCCGCGAACTTTCTTACTTGTGTTGCCGAAGTTGTGGCCAACATTCCCTGAGAATTGATTGTGCAGAAACTAGTGTGGTGTTTTCCTGCACAAAAGGTTGAATTTTTTGACCAGAGAACAGCAAATCATTGAGTCTGAGAACGAAGTGGAAAAAAATGTTATGATGTAACCACTTGGAGCAGCTTAAAATTCTGCAGTCGAAGCATATCAATATAAAAATATATATGAATATTCAAATCACAGACAAAAATAAAAAGCTCCAGTGTCTCGTTACTCGTTATTTTTTCAAATGTCGGTGAAATTTCATGGGATTTGTTTATAGTAAGATAAATGTAGAATAACAGCAGCGTCATTCTTCAGAATCAAACAAGCTTTAAAATATTTTTCATACTGGCAAAGATACAATTATCTGACTGACAGCTGTATTGTGTATTTGTGCTGGTGTGCAGTTTATATGCTTTACTTTCCTCCAACTTTCAACTGTTCTATTTGTTTAAAAAAAAAAAGAAAAGAAATGCAAGAATAATTAGAGATGTATTAATCAACTATTAATGAATTGCTGACTATTTTAAAATTTGATGAATTAGTTTGAGTAATTCTTTATGAAAAAAAGTCTAAATTATCTGATTGCAGCTCTTTAAACGTAGAATGTTTTCTAGATTCATTCCTTATATATTATAGTATGCGGAATATTTTTGGATTGTGGACAAAACAAGTAATTTGAAAAGGTCACTTTAGTTTTGAGAAACACTGATCGCCTTTTTTTCTCCATTTTGTGACATTTTTATAAACCAAACAACTAATCGATCAGTTTAGGAAATAATCAACAGAATAATTAACAATCAAAATAGTCTTTAGTTTCAGGCCTGTTAAATGTATTGTCATGGCTAATCTGTAGTTTAGTCTGTAAGATTATGTCTTTAATTGTTTGTTTTGTTACGATCAACCATTGAATTCCCAATGAGGTTTTAATAAAGAATAAAAAGGTTGTAGTGTTTCTCTGCATAGTGTGAGCATTCGACGATTGACATGACTGATTTTAACTTCATAAAAAGTGAATAGAAGTGAAGTCAGTCTGAGAACATTAGGAGAGACGACAGGTGTTCACTGCCACTCAGCTGTCATCATCAAGGCAGCTCGTCTTGGTCTGACTTAGACGCCGTAGTGGACGGTTTGAAGCAGATCAAGGTTTTGCCTGGAGCCAGGGTGTGGTTTTAGAGGCCGGTACACAACAAAGCAGCCGGCTGCCGCAGTCTCCAGGGATCTCAGGTGATGCTCGTCTGTCCTGCAGCTACTCTGATGCACAAAATAGTTTATGTTCTGTCTTCCCTGGTGTTGAGTGTCAGCTGAGGGCAAACAGCAGTCTCTGAAATCTAAAGGTTGTTAAAGCTCAGGTGGAGTTGTGCCGGTTGTTGCAACGTTGGGGAAATCTGCTGCTTCCAGGGCTGATTGAGGTCATTTTTAAGTGCAACACGGGGAAGTGTTATATGTTTTGGCTAATGAGTGAGTCATTCTTTAGTCCCATGCTGCTGTTTGGTAGCTCTTACTTGTTGTGACGCTCTGTAGAAATCTTATTCTGTTCTGCAGTACCTTTGGTTTTCACCACACTGATGTTTTCTTCATTTCAAGCTTCCTCTGATTAAGAGATTAAATCAAGCAAGTGTTTATGTTTAGACAATTTGAACTATTAGATGTGGTGAACTTTCATTTTTTCTTCTTGGATTTGTTGGTATGATGCGGTATGTAGAAGTTTCACTTCCTTAATATCGTGGTTACTGTGATACTGTGATAAAAGCTGAAAAGCGGAACTCAAAGCAAATATTATCAGCTGTAAATTTGCTGTATTTGCAAACTGACGAACACAATAATCATTCAGACTAGAACAGCTTTGGCATAAAAAGTTTGCGCTTTTCCCTAATTGTGATTCCACATCATGAAGCTTTGGGTGTAGATGAAATTAACAGAACTGCTATGACATATAAGATAAACAAATGGATGGATAGATGGATGGATAGATGGATGGATAGATAGATAGATACGTACATACATACTTTATTAATCCCAAGGGAAATTCAAGTATTCAACATACAGACTCATCACATACAGAGTCAGTGTAGTCTAGTTTACATTGTAAATACATGACCACAATGGGAATTATTTAAAAGAGGCCTAGAAAAAGTGAAAACAGTCCAGAGGAAAGTTCTAAATTAATGTCATTTTCAGCTGTAGTAGATCAAGCTGTCTTGTGGGTTTGTGTTTTTGTTGTATGACCAGTCCTATCATGTGACTAGTTGCCTTCAGTGTGTAACTTTCATTCTCCGTCTGTTTCCTCTGGATCAGTCAGACTCTGGAGGTAACAGGTTTACATTTCACCCTGCAATGATCATTTACATTATTGATGATTATGCTGAACACTTAATTGATTAATTAATTATTCATCTGCTTTATAGAATGGCAGAAAATTGTGCAAAAAAAAAAGTGTGTCAGTTTCCCAGAGTCCAAGGTGGCGTATTCAGACATCTCGCCAACAGTCCAAAGCACAAATGTTTTCTCTTTACATTGATACAGAGCAGTACTATTTGGGTATTTTTGCAGGGACAATTGTTGCTGACTACTCCTCTGTTGATGATTCATTTATTGTAATATTTGCAGGCATGTTTACATTTAGATGTACAAGAGAAAACATGATGAACAATACTCGCATCAACCAACAATTTGCAGGTATTCTGAAGGATTTGAATGGCTGATACTAAGATCAAACACTAAATGATTTCACTTTAAGGTGTTACTTAATATAAGCAGTAATACAACAAGGAATTACTGAAAGGTTTCACTGCTGATAAACTGCGTCTCTTCATGTGTTACAGATATACACGACTGGCCAGCTGTGACATCTGGGGCACCAAAGAGGTGGACTTCCTCGGTTTGGATGACTTCTCCAGCCCCTACCAGGATGAAGAAGTGATCGGTCGAACCCCGACGCTGGCTCAGCTCAACAGCGAGGATTCGCAGCCTGTGTGTGAGACCCTCTACCCCCCCGCTGACCTGAGCCTGCCTGCCGCCCAGCCTCAGCCTCAGCCGCCCCAGCTGCCCTGTCACAGTAAGAGACTCCTTGTCCCCGGCCAAGGATCGGGACCCGGCTCTGTACGGCCTTCACCAAGTTCCACATCTTCTTCCCGTCCTTCACGCAGCCTTCTCCCGGACTTTCCTGAAGGCTCCCAAAAAGCAACCAGGCCCGTCCCTTCCAGCACTGAGACTATGGCCAAGACCCAGAACCACCTCAGTCTCACGCAGGACCACGGCCCAGGTCAGATGAAGCCCCCGGGCCGAGGAACCAAAATGGCGGCCCCGACTTCACACAACTCTGACTTTGTACGGAAAGCTAAAGTCCGTGTGAGCACTGTACATAAAGCTCAAGCTGACATGCCTCCCCAGACAGATTTGGAGAGGTCAGATCCCCCTTTACCTCTTTCCCAGCCTCAAGATGAAAAGGCCTCCACTTCAGCAAGTGCCGCCCTGCTGGGACTTACCGGAGCTGCAGCCGGCGGCTCCGGCAGCCCGTCGGGCTTTGAAAGGAGGCCGGAGGTGACGGGCCGGAGAGAGATGCTTGTTGGCTGGTCTGCCACTGTGCCTCAGCTGGTTGAGGCGAGTCAGGTTCTGGAGGGCAGCACCTCTGGGCTGGTGAGCAGCGACAGCGTGGCAGGGGCCAGCGGCGGCGGTGGTGGCGGCGGTGGCAGTTGTGGCGTTCTGGTTGTCGAGGGAACAGAGAAGAGCGAGGAGGAACACAACTACTCTCTGTTCCTGACCTGCAGCAGACTGGCCAGCAGAGCTCACTCCCAGCTAGAGGAGGATGAGGAGGAGGAGGATGAGGAGGAGGCAGAGGAGGAGGAAGGCGACGGGCTGGAGCTAGACGACGAAGACCACGATGAGGGTTTCGGCAGCGAGCACGAGCTGTCTGAGAATGAGGAGGAGGAAGAGGAAGAGGAGGAGGAGGATGAAGACTATGAAGCAGACAAGGACGATGACATGAGTGACGCTTTCTCTGAGCCTGGTAGTCACTCTATGTTAAAATTTGACATCTGCTTTTCACTATTATGCATATTCATTACTTACCATGGCCTTCCATTGTGTCTTTATTTCACCTCAAATGTTTGTTTTTTTTTAAATTCCACCTCCTCCAGGCTGTGACGTGGAGCTGATGGAGGACATTAAAGGCCTGACAGCGGGAGTCTCCAGCCGGAAGAGAGGAAAGCGCCGCTACTTCTGGGAGTACAGCGAGCAGCTCACCCCCTCCAAACAGGAACGTATGCTGAAGCCGTCTGAGTGGGACCGACACACGCTGCCTAGCAACCTGTACCAGAAGAACGGGCCTCTCCATGGTACACACTCCCATATATAAACAGTATATACACAGCTGTAGCATCGAGGCCTTGAAGGCTTATTAATAGCAGCAATTATTTAAAAGCTGTGTGAGGATATAGTCTGCCTCGATCGTGGTACAAAACTCATCATATATGGCTTTTAGTGTCATCTTTCAATAAAGCTGTGCCAGTTTGGATTTTGCACAGCATGTTGCATTGACACAGGTCTGCACCTTCTTGAAAAACTGTGAAAATTAAAACTCATCAACCACTTTTACGACCATTTTTTTATGCATTCATATCCCTATTTATTCCATCCTTTTGTTTGTAAGTGAATTGCGTATTGGATGACTCATACTGCATTTTGATAGTGTATTAATGGTCTAAAAAACAGATAATTAAGAAGAATGATCCAGCACACAATGATTATTTACTTTATTAGTGGATTCCAACACCTGTTACATCTGCTGCACATCACCAAAAGTCAGTACAAGTAAAAACTGAAAAAAATTCATATAGATTTGGTCTCTCTTTATGACTAAATGGTTTATAAAGAATATGTTTTGACTCACAGAGGTGCAAGCAAGTTTTTCATGGTTAGTTTATTCTCCAGATCACAGTGTTTGTGTAACAGGTCGCTGGTTATTTGCCGTAACCCAGTGCAGGTGATTAAGCATGAAATTTGATTTAAGAATGATCTTTGACGCTTTGACTGTTTCTTCTGAAAAGGAAAATACATGCTGAAGAAGTCTCGCCGCACAGACGTGGAAGACCTGACTCCAAATCCACGCAAGCTGCTGCAGATCGGCACAGAACTTCGCAAGCTAAACAAGGTGATCAGCGACTTGACCCCCGTGAGCGAGCTCCCACTGACTGCAAGACCCCGATCCCGCAAGGAGAAGAACAAGCTGGCATCCAGGTAAAACATGCATGCATCACCGTGCTGCCGTCTTACGTACACTCACCAATATCCACAGTTTAATCACATAGAGCAAGAGTGTTGTTTGCAGTAGAGCTGTAGTCAGGATCTGAAGGCCATCTCATAGAAGTCCTCTTTCCTGTTATTCATTAGTAACCTCCACTCATGTGTGTGTGTTACAGAGCTTGTCGTTTAAAAAAGAAGGCTCAGTATGAAGCAAACAAGGTGAAGCTTTGGGGACTCAGCACAGAGTACGGTAGGTTTCTGACGACAACACACACAGTTCTAAAAACTCTACATGTGTTTCTCTCTCACATGTATTTATCTAAATCTATTGTAATGTTGATGATGGTTATTGTGTTTTACTTGTGTCTATTTGTAGTGTTGTCACATTTAAAACTTTGCTTCCCATTGATAAACATGATTAGATGAGAATTGTAGGATTTTTCTCTGTATTTTATGTCCACGCTTCTGCTCAAACACGTTTTCTTTCAGACCGACTGCTGTTTGTGATCAATGCCATCAAGGAGGAGATAGTGGTGCGAGTGGAGGACTCTTCTCCTCGTTCAACCAACATGACTGACACTCTGGAGAGGCTCATCCAGGAGACACTCGGTGAGAATTAAAGGAGACAACTGAGACATTTAAATCTGACCGGTCACTAATATCTTCTTGTTTATTGAACCTTCACACGCTCTACTGTGGTCTGTAGCCAAGGCCAAAATAGCTCCAAAAACCCTATAACTCAACAATTAGCCACAGTTCCCAACTCTCTCTCGCTCGACACACACACTACTGCTGACTCTGAGCCAGTCAGAGGTTAGCTAACTAAATATGGCACGTTCACTGACATTAGGTAAATCTGGAACTGAACAATAAACACTGAAACCTCAGCATCAACAATAATATCAGTCCGTTACAATATTCTATTATTTTCTTGTAAAATGACTCAGACATGCATGAAAGTGCACATAGCAACTGTATTTACATTTTTGCCATATTGTGATGCACGTAATGGCTTTGTTTACATTTGCACTGGAGTTCCGACTTGTGGTGAAAATCGACTTACATCACACCGTAGGAACGGAACTCCGATGTAAATCGAAGACCCCCTGTAGTTCTTAACAGCTCTTTATTTGAAGGTTAAAAACTAGACAGAATAATAATAAAATAAATATCAATAATAATTAGTACTAACTGTCAGATAGTTAATACTAAAGTCAATCAGTAACCGCTAACCCAGAGACAATAAGCTCGTCCTTTGGATCATATTATAAACACTTACTCAGAAGCTAACTTTAACAACAGTTATTGATTTGTTCAAGGATATCGAAGTGTCTGTTTCATCAGACTCAATAAACTCTCCTATAACACAGGAACAGGCAATAATAATGGAATGTTTTCTGTAGAATACACAAGGCAAAACTGCATGCATAAGGCAAAAAAGCATGAATTCTGAGTGTACTTTTGTGTCTCTTTTTTGCATGCAGTGCCATCACCTGTTGCTGGGCAGACTTCCGACTTCGTCAACAAGATCTTGGAGAACACAGGACGCGGCGATCCCACCGGCGGACTGGTCGGCCTGCGAGTCCCCACCTCCAAAATCTAGACAAACCTCGGTCCACTGAGAGGAGTGGACAAAATATTACCACCGTGCTGTCCCATTGTAACTATGCTCCCCTCTGCATGCCCCTCCAACCCAGAGTACATACACATTGTTAGTCACACAAACACACATACCACTCCCTGTGTGTATGTATGTGTGCTTGTTTTTGCCATGCACCTGCATGGCGTACACCCTAGCTTCCTGTCTTTGCACGCAGCGTGCAGAGACAGCGCGTCACTGTCTCCCAACTCATCATGAACGTCTGTTGGGAAAAGCACCTCTTAAAGGAAGTGATGGTTAGGTGTATAGCTAATAGCACGTCCTAAATCCACCGGTGATTATTAGATGTGTTTGACAAGAGCATTGTTTAGGGTTGGTTCTGTCGAGGTCTGCTTCCAGGGCCGAGACAGTCACATAAGCGTAACCACTGGAATACTTTGACACAGTGATGGATTGTTACACGTCAGACACATCAAAGGTTGAAAAGTTCCAGTTATCATTTTCTAGAAGAGGGTCACCTCAAATGGCAACACAAAGCGAACTCCAAGTTGTTAAATTGACCCATTCAGTAAAGCACTTGGCTTTGGTAGCCAAGAAATCTGCAGGAAAAAAAATAAGCCAGCGTGCTCCGAGGTGTTAAGGGGTGGCAGGAAATATTTTGAACTGAAGGCCTAAATATGTTCACGCCATCCCGTTTGCCAATCAGCTCCGCTACTGCGATGAGGGAGGAGTTAACATTTAGCACATTAATGCTCGAAACAAAAACGCAGTAGTAGGTGAGATTTCAGATTAGAATTTAACAGTTAAGCAACAGACTCCCAGCTGCTTTGAAGTTTGTGGTAGGCAGGAGAAGGCTAATCTTGACGATGTTACCTTAAACAGCAGGAGGTAGTTGACCACGTGGAGACGGAGCGCATGTAGCATGGTGCTTTTTTGCCTTGTGCTGGTTATAACTGGACTGGGTGAAACGGGCATTTTGCCAGTATGGGAACAGGCAGACCACGAGGAAGATGACGATTGTGATTGAGACGACATGAACAGTGATCCATCTCCTCTAGGAAACTGTATATAAACGTGTATCCCAGCGAACGGCACCGGCTTCCCTTTTTGTACAGTAGCGATGACCAGGCAGTTTGGTATTGACAGTTTGGTGTGTTCATACTAGTGTTTGATCAGAGTTCTATTCATTGTGCCTTGTGTATGTATGTGTGTGTTTCTCTAGGTCTGAGTGAGTGTGTGAGAGAGACTGAACGAGAAGCAGTGATTGGTCAGAACTCCCAGAGGTCCAGGCTAGGAGAGGACTGCTTTACACTGAGGGAGGTTGTTAGCGAGTGCGAGGAGGGACACACTTGTGTTGTGTATTTCAGTCGTTTAAAGATATTCTGAATGTACATAAACAAATGGAAGCTCTTGTTGCGTGATGCCACAGAGTCTGTGTATATAGGAGGGCTCTGCAATAGATTACTTTTGGTTTTTGGTACTCTGTCTTTGGGGATCGGGGGAGGGTTAAGAGATATTTTTCATTTAGAGTTACAAAAAAATATTTGCACACTATATTTTGATTGTTTTTTGTACCAAAGACACATGCAACGAAATGGCGACCAGCCAGTTAAAGTAAGGTTTTGCACAGCTTACCTGACGCCGTATTGAATGTAAGAAATGTGGGAGGGTCAGGGAACTTCATAGAACTGTGAAATTAGCTTGGGTCCAATTCTGTACAGAAAAGGAACATTCATTTTTTTGTTTGTTTTTTTTTTTTTCTAAAAATTAACCCCATATGTGGGCTTCTCCAGTAGATTTGTTGCTTAGGAAGCACTTCATTCCTGAACTGACTCCTCCCTCCACATGCTAAACGTGTTAATGGCGCTAGCTAGGACAAAAACCAAGAGCGCTAGTAGATAAGCTATGTTACATTTTTGCTTGTTTGTCAAAATGTCACCAACAGTAACCAAAATATTATGTTCCTGTGTCACTTGTTTGATTTCTGTATGTAGATGAGGTCTAGTTCATCAACAGAATATTAACTGAATTGTGTTTTCAAGTACTGTATATAGAAGCATTAATGATATATCTATCGATGATGAAATGCCACTTTTCATGACAATTGATTCATTTTTAAGCATGACACATTTCTAAAGCCTATCCTTGCATCAAGAAAGTTAGAGGAAAAAAAACACAAAAACCAAAAAAAGTTCTTGATATATTTTTGTGTTTTAGCTGCCTGCTAGTTTTCCTGTTGGTTTGGAGGTGTTCTTTGGTCAGAGAAGGAGATGTGGAGGAAAAGATGAGAAAGGTCTTAAAATGCAACTCTGATAGTTTGATCTGTGAACTGATGCCTTTGTGCTCCTTTACTGGCTGAGTGAAGTACAGAGAATCAGGACTGGATTTTACTGAAACACAATGCAGGGAAGCCTCGGTCTAGTTTGGATGGTCTATAAGGAGAATGAGGACATGCTGTCTTTAGCGAGGACAGGGACAGGTCCAGGAAAGCAAGAAGACAACAGTGTGAAAGTGTGAGGACAGATGAGAAACCAGCCGCAGTTTTGTCTTGGATGCTGTTGTGAGTCTGTCCCGGACTGATCTGGATTCAGCACTGTGCTCTGTCATTTCGATTTTCACATGTATTCTCACTTTCATCATGAAGCCGGTTGAATTTTGCATTTCCTGGGATTGCTGCCTTTGGGGCTCTATTGCTGATTTGAATCTGCCAGGCCTCACCATGCCTTTAGACATCCTTCCTGACTGGTCACAGCATCAAACTTTGTTCACCAAAATGCACATTTGTGGCGTTCAGCCGTTAAAGTAGCAGTGTGTGCAACTTTTAAAAATGCCCGCTGCGTTGTCTCCCTCTTGCCTCCTCAGAGGAGATGCTACCATTCTCAGGAATTTTCAGAATTCAACCAGAATTCATTCTATTAGCAGGCAAATACGATGAAAAATAGGAGTTTAATGAGGCTGAATTCAGGTTAGTTTGAAGTGAAGAAAGTCCTCCTTCACAGAATGATGTCTGATGATGGTAAAATCTTTCTGTACTGTGTGATTGAATAACAGCTAGTGCTACATATATATATTTTTACTGTTTTCCGTTCCGTCTAAAAAGGGAGAAATGGTGCTTTTTCTGAATCTAGAATGATGAGTATCCTTATTTGACTTCTTAGACTAGTTGTAGCCTAATGACTTGCTCTCCCCTACCGTCCATAGCTATTTTCTTAGTAGTGATTCATTTTTGTAAATAAAGTATAAGTTAATATGTATCTTCTAAATGTTAGATATATGTATAGAGTACTCTATCTTATATGTTTAAAAAACAAAAGCACTTTGTCCAAAAAAGAAAAAACAAAACAAAAAGAAAAGCATTTTTTTCTTCCATTTGCTGCTAAACGGCCTGGTGTGAATGCTGCAAGTGTACTTGACGACTACTTGCTAGGATAGGTCTATTACCTGACTTGGCTAGGTCTATGAACTAGCAAGTAATAGGTGTCTGGCCTGACGAGGGTTAGATCTACACGTTTCTGGAGCCATGAAATGATATGAGGTGTTGTGTGTGAGAGCGTATCATTGCCTGGCTTTGGCGAGGCCCAGTGTCTTGACAGGATAGGTCTACATCCTGGTCAGGGACCGTGTGATGGTGTGTTTGTGGTCCTATAAAACAAAAGAAAAAAAAAAGAGGGTTTTGATTCCAGGGCCCCTACGTTGATCCTGATGCTGACCCCCTTGGCGTCATGATTCATTTGCCTTCAGTAGAGGTTTCCTATGGAAAAACTGATTCTGCTTTGGCTTCCTCTTCAGGGTGATGTACAGTGTAGACACATTTCTTCAGAGAGCTATATTGTTATCATTTGTAAACTGATTTCTACTTGTGACTTAATGAGGAGGGGTTTAGCCTGGGGCGGCCAGGAAGAGCTCGCTTGAAAGATGTTCCTGGCCGCCTTGGGGGAAGTTACTATATCACTGTACTGTATGGCAAGCCAATTACAAATGGAGACTCAATCCGGACACTTATTGCCTTCTTAAATAACTTCACATACACACAAACGAAAATAACAACAAGGCAGACGTGTCAACTGCTGAGGGGCACAACCGAGGTTTGTGACATCGCTCTGCCGATCCGGTAAACAACAACAACAACAACAAAACCATTCAGCCTGATTGGCTCAAAACAACCTTGACTGAAGTAGCGGACGTGGTGAAATATGTCTGAAAAAGTGCTCATTGTGTCTTTTGCGACAACATTTGAAGCGTTTGTTTTTCAGCTATGATTTCATTCCCAGGTCTGGTAGGGGGTCAACAGTGGTTGAAGGGCCGCTGGTTGACGGCCAGCTGACGAACAGAAGCTTGCGTGTGTTTTGCTGTCGATCATGAGGCTGGTTCAAGATAGAGTCCTTGCAGGTTTTTACATTTAACATGATAGGCGCAAGCTGTGCAACTTTACATTCAAACCAGGAGACTCTGTGGCATTTTAACAGTCAAGGAAATGAGTGAAAAAATCCACGCCAGTAAAACTATTCCTTTTCCTTTTTATTTCTGATGACATAAATCCTATACAGTCAACTATTAAGCTAATAGAGTGTGTAACTTTGTGCTACTCTTGTCCAATAAAAAGCTACGTGGATCCATAAAGCTCTTCTTCAGCAAATCAGGGTAATATCGTTCTTCTATCTGACATATGTGATGACATATAAAATCAAAGGAAAATATATTTATGTATTCCAATTATTGTCGCCATTCTTTACTCTGTAAAAAAAAAAAAAAACAATATTGTGTGTGTGCGTGCGTGTGTGTGTTATGGATTATCAATGTCAATCACTATGGTGCAATGCTCTATACACAAAGTTTTAAAAAAAAAAAGGCCAACAGACTTGTCACAAGAATTCACAAAATTTCTCCACTTTCTCCCAATTGGTCTTCGAACTCACACAATCTGCAACATCTTCCTCTCACCAAGGATTGGACTCATGATTTCCAGCCGTGATCCAACTGGGGTTTGTCACATGGTGCTGATTACTTTTCATTAACGATGCGAGATATTTAAAAAAAAGGCATCCATATTCAGATCCGCTCACCAGTAACACTGTCCATCAGACCAGACTCCCCACCCGCCCCTCTTTCTCCCCGGATCACTCTCATTGACTTTCTAATAATGACGTGATTTCACTGTTGGACCAATCAGAGGAAGATTCGCAGCGACTCTTGCTCTAAACGACAACCGAATGGTGATTTCTGTATTGTTGATCATTATTGTTGAAGCGTACCATTATTACTTTTGTAAAAGCCAGTCTCTTGGATTTGACAGCGTCGTGCCGAGTTGGAGAAGGTGCAGAATGTGCACCGTAACACAAAATCGATTTTTGGTTTTGACGTGGGCGGGGTTTAATGGAACTGAACGAACTTTATTAGAATTGGTTGGGTTATATTTAATTTCTATCTCCAGAGGGAATATATATAGCAATGTTTTGTTTTACAGTTTGTAAATTTACACTAATTTCCAAGAAGTTTCCTTGTTCATTACTGTATGTAATTTGCTACTAATTTGAGAGACAGTGTTTAATTGACACATTTCTAATTAAGCAGGTCGGCTCAACATTTGATTACAGGCAGAAATAATAACTAGATAATTAATGATCATTTACTTGCCTGTAAAATAATGACGTAAAAGATTTATCACGTGACTCTGCATTGTTGAGCTCATCGTTTTGATCCTACAGAAACTGTTTTGGTTTTCTCTCACTGCTCTCGTAGCATCGTTTTAGCTTTTTAGCACATAGCTCAGTAAACCTGCTGTATGATTCCTGCTCAGACAAGCTAGTGAACATAGTGGAGCATTTAGCTGCTAAGAAACGTCCACCAGGAGTCGATCAGACCATAAACAGAGCTAACAGGAGAGCGAACGCTTATAGGTTTATGAGTCAAAAGAAACACAAATGAATGTTTGCTAAAGATGTTTACCACTTTGCAAGTTTATAATATGTTGATATTGTGTTTACACTGGAGCAGCTTTTTATTTTTTAAAGATATTCCTGTTTTCAAAATACCAAAATACTTGCAGTAGCTGTTTCAAGGAAGCTTCTAAGAAATCTGTAAAACGAACATTACCAAATATCCTCAAGTAAATGGGTTTGTATGACTAAAAACTTCCCTCTCCTCCTGCGGGCTGCGATGTCATGTCTGAGTCTGGCTTCCTTCTGTTTGTTTTGTGACATCTGAAATGTATCCTGTCTTGTTTGAACCCTCGTTGCTTGTGAAAACGCCTCGTCACCGGAGGCTGAACGCTTACTACCCTCCACGTTTTTCCCCCGAGGCGAGAATGCAGCAGGAGTTATGTCTGTGCATGCCGATTCCCCGCATAGCGCTGAGAGAATCAAGTGGAGCTCCTCACAGATTGGGAAACAATTCGGCCCATCACCAGAGAGGGTCCTCATCGTCACAGAGTTGCTGCATGGCTTCTTGGGCTCTCTGTACTCTCTGTCAATTGATTTCATACTTGCTGCTATCGAATGAGCACAAAGAGACTTTAGATTTTGGTTTAGGGTGTCCATGACACAGTTACAGTATATTATTTCCACACAGCCCCGTTTTTTTTCACACCTTTTTTCCTATGACAGTCAAAAGACCAACAGCATTACTCACCTTGCACTTGGTTTTTACACACACAAGGAGAAAAACCAATATTTTGAATATGATGCCTGCTGAACCAGGTGCCTTAATCAAATATACGAGAACACAAATTTGCACCTTCCGTCAGTCTGGAGGGGATTTCCCGACAGAAACAAGGGGCTGGGTTTCCCAGAACCTAAACTTGAAGTGCAGTAATGAAAAGAAAACCTCAGTTGAACCCTAAATCAGTGCATTTTGTATAATGATCAACCTTTAACGGCAGATAAAAGCTGTTTGTCATGTCTGAAAATAACTTTCCTGTGGGATTTCCCTCTTAAAGTATTACTCCAAGAAGAGCAGAAATGACAGCTTGTGAACTAAATTGATGCTGTTTTGGGAAACCTGGTTCTGTTTTTAACTTTTTCTCTGCCCACTACGCCACGTTATTGTGTTTTCTGTATTGGCTGCTGCTGCTATCACCGCTGGTGTGTCCGTTTCAGAGATGAGCAAACTTCCACTGTGTCTGAGACAGAGGGAGACCTGGGCCTGCTTTTTACCTATACTCGATTACAATGCATTCTTCTTCTTCTGTGGTTTCGACATGGAGCACTGTGTTGCTGCCTCTTGAGACCTTTTCAAGACAGAAAAATACACAGAAAACAGAACTTTCCATTTCTTAACTTTGCTATTATGAAGTGCCAGACCCTCCTTGAAGCCAGTGTTGGCACTGAGTCGCAGGTTGCGAATGAAGCGACAAACTGAGCATGGAGGTAAACTGTGGTGCTAATCTGTCAGTGGCTGGGTGCTAACATGGCTGTGTTTAATAGCTGTATTAGCCATTTTATTCCTTCTGTTGACGACTCCGGTCAGTCTTGTGTTTCTGACTGCTGCACTGCTGTATGCTGACATAGCGAGGTATAACTCTGCTGCTGCTGCTTTGCTGTTGAATGTAGACTAGTCTTCCTCAGCAGGATCATACAGACAGACGAGAGCGTCTGGCCGAGCTTTTTCCTGTTGTTTCGGCTTTGCTTGGAAGCTCACAGAGGGAGACTTTTGTCGTCAGGATCTAGAGCGATCTTGAATGTTGTATCTTTTACGTGGCCGCTGTCCTGCTTGTATGTTTAAACCTTTTTTTTAAAATGAGTATTATGGTTTGATATTTATGCTTTGACTCTGTCAAAATGTTGCACGTTTGATTTTTTTTTTGCCCTAAATTATATTTTATTGCCATTGTTTCTGATCCCAATGGTCATACTATTTCTTTGATATTTATTTGTTTAGTCCTGTAATGTAACTTGCAAGGAGACAATTTGTTGAAACTAGACTTTATAGCTTTTCCGCTGAAGCAGTCAGACACTTCTCATGAGATTCACAGATAGGAATCAAACTCTCAATGAAACCAGGATGACTTTATCTAACAGAATTCCCCTTTGGCACAATATACATCAATGTGACAAAATCTCATTGAAATAATAAAACTTATTTTGTCGTATTTTTGCATAGAATGTTACCTATATCTGTAATATCTCATCATGTAACAAAGTTAGGATTTTTGTCACCACATTCTGCTAGTGCAGATGGTTCTAAAAGTGTTAAAATTAGTGTTAGTGAATGATCCATCTACAGGTTAAACATCCACTAAAAGACCTTTGGAATAAAATAAAGAAAAAGTTGCAATAAATCTATTTAAAACTGATTCACAAATAAGCAAATAGATGACAATTAAAATGGATTAATATCTAAACAGGCAAAACGTAAAAACTGATGGCAGAAATCCTACTAAAGCAAAAATATTTTCATGTGATCAAAGCAGTTAAAAAAAAAAGACTTTCTGTTTTGTTTTGTCAGTTTAATCTTTTTTGTAAAAGAGCCTTAAATCACTTCTTATGGTAATGAGATTCATCAAGACAAAAGCCACAACAATGAGTTAATTAGTGTCGTCATTCTCAACTGCAGCCGGTTAGCTTAGCTTAGCATAAAGACTGGAAACAGTGTAAAACAGCTAGCCTGTCCTAAAGTAAAAACTTTGCCAGTGCTTTTAAAATCGCTGATCAACTAGTGATATCTTGCGTGTTTAATCTGTCCAAAAAAAATAAAAAAATTAGACAGGAATAATGTTGCAGACTACTTCTTGGCACGGCTTGTTGACTTCCTGGAATTCTGCAAGTTTACTGGTGATTTTCTTTAGCATTGAAGAAGATATTTACAGCCTGAAAATGCTTGATTGCACAGAACTGATACGGAAATTTTCTCTCGATTTGTCCACAAACAAAACTTAGAGTTGTCATCAGAAAAGTGGAAATACGTATGATACTAATCGAGACAGGATGCTGTCAGACAGAACTGGTTTCACTGTGAGTTTGAGTTCTTTCTGTCTGCCATTGGAGGTTTTGACGGTCAGAAGGGGCTCGTTGAGTAATCTAACCTCACTCGGACTCTTTAGTTCTGGACTCTGGACTTGAGGTTCAGCTGATCCTCAGAGCTCAGGTCGGGAGTCGACTCGCCCGTCGTCTCTTGACTTTGGTGGGGAAATTTAGTTGGTTTTCTGAGAAAACTTCACCGCTGCGCCAGAGATGTTTGGCCCCTTCTGGGTGCTTTTTGTTTTAGTGTTTTTTTGTTTGTTTTGTTCAGAAGGGCTTTGGTTTGCAGTTGTCTCGTCAGGGAGCTCCTGAGATTAGCCAGGGGTCACTAAAGGCTGGTGGGCAGAGACCCCTCACCCTCCCCTGCGATGAGCGAGAGGGGAGAGGTTTGTTTCCTCTTCTGCAGACTGATCTTATCAAAGTAAACAACAACAACAACAACCCACTCTCGATAATAAACAAAACCCCTCTTTCTCTTTCGACACATGTCCAACTCATCATCCAACACTGCAGTGATCTACATCTCCTTCCAGACTTGCCAAAATGCATGGAGACATTTAATGAGAAAAGTTTTATCTTACGGCATCTGTTCTGTTTCTTTACTCTCGTTTTTTATTATTATTAATAATAACAACAGACAGTAAGATGATTTTATAGGAGATCCATACAAGTCCAAACATGTAGAGGATGTGGGAGGTATCGGTCATCCTGAGCTCCACAGCTACATGCCATTGTTATGATGCTTCTGGTCTTGTATGGTAACTTATTTGACTAGATCAACAGCATGGGATCTTTCTGTAGTTAGTCCTGTGTGTGTTCCTCTCCCCAGTCTCAGTAGGAAGGCTGTACTTCATTGCTAAGTGCTCTACAATAGATCTCTTGGTGATTATAATTTCATAAAGAAGCAAAACCTGCAGAAAGTGTATCCTGCTGAAACTAACTTGATCCTCTCTTTAGCAATGACGTCTATATTTGTAGTTCACATATATGCCTGTTCAAATACAATATCTTGACAGTTGTTATATTTATGTTGTGTAATAAATGTCGTGCTGGGTTTCTACTTTTGTTTCGACTAACTTTTTTTTTTGTTTTACATTGTATTTTTTTTCTTTCTCGTGGAGGCACAGTGGGTGGCTTTATGCACAGGCATAGAAATGTAAAAGACTTTTTTTTGTTTGTTTGTTTTCAATTTGTACTGTAATAGCCCTTAATGTTTCAGAGCTTCTGACAGCTTTTGTCTCTGGCTGCTCGACATCCTGCGGACACCTGCCCTGAATCTCTGTCGTGTTATTGTGCCTCTTTCTCTTTATTATTTCTTTCTTCTTCTTTTTTTTCAAAAAACAAATCATTCTTTCTCTGTTGTATCAGCCAGGAGTTGGTACCACAGCTCTGCTTGTAACCACATTAGTCTGATTATGTTTATTGATTTTAATATCAAAATAATAAAACCATTAGCACCCCATCTTGACTTGTGTCTGTTCAATTGACTGATAGAATTGAATAGTAATTGACATTCATGTGACTTTATTGAATTTTTTTATGTAAATAATAGGGCTGCAACTAACTATTATTTTAATAATTGATTAATCGGTAGATTTTTTTTTTTTATTAATCGATGAATCGGATAAAAAAAAACATTTTTAATTTCCGCCGCTTTATTCAGAAAGAGAAGATTTGGACTGACAGGAAAAAAAGATCATTGTAGCGAAGTATTCGTCTTCAACCATCGACAGAAGCCTCATGCCAGTGAGCATCATGTTGAGGATGCTCTCAGTCAGGACAGATGCTTGCTGTGGTGGACATGATGTCTTTCTCATCATGAAGCCTGTCATTGTTTGCTGTTCATGAAATGAGAAAGATAGTATAGTATGAGTATGTATTATAGCACAATTCACAACAACTCAGTAATTATCTTGTTTTATTGGGAGAAATAGGTTAAGGCAAGTAAGTAGTCCAAAGAGCAAAACACAAAGCACACACACACACACACAAATATATATATATATATATATATATATATATATAGAGAGAGAGAGAGAGAGAGAGAGAGAGAGAGAGAGAGAGAGAGAGAGAGAGAGAGAGAGAGTACAGGCACCATAAAAAATACTTCATAACATAAATTGAGATGTAAGAAGTTACTTTAACCCCTGTTTGGTCTAAATGCAGTTCATCCTGCCTCACTCCAACACAGACCAGTGTCTTCACTCAGACTTTGTCAGAAAATTAAAACTTGAGGCTTAATCTTTAAATTACTATCACCATTGTGTGCAAGTTACGTTTATTTATAAAGCATATTCAAACCCTGCTTAAGCTGATTAAAGTGAAATAAAAAGTATCTCACACACACACACACACACAGACGTGCCCTGTCACTGTCATTAATCAGCTAACAAACACTAGCATCAGGAGAGACCAGAGACTAATGTTACGTTTCCTGACTGTAAAGCGGAACAAACGTAGGATAATGTAGTGACTTACCTGCTGTTGAGCTCCTTCATCCTCATCGGCGACTCCAACGTGTTTCCGTTTCAGGTGCTGCATCATCATCGTGGTGCTTCCATCTCATATTACTTTTGCAAAGCTTGCATGTTACGCATATTTTTTGTTTTGTGAAGCGTGAAATGCTGCCACACTTTTGCGGATTTCGTTGAAACTGTTTTCTCCGTGTCGGCCATGTTTCACTTGTTGGATTTACTCTTCCTTTGAAAATACCGCCTCCGCTCTGCATCCACCTCGCTCTGTTCAACTCACTCTGAGTTCGGTAAAGTTGGCAAGATTTTCACAGATTCAGACTTCCGGCATCAATAACTCATGGGATATACGTTGTAAAAACATAAACAATGCCTCTTTCAAATCGTTGTAAGCTAGACAATGTGCTACAAGGCCAGTTTAATCAAAAGTCGCTGTCTTTCAAGCTGCAGAAATAACATTGATGTCTATGAGCAGCCGGCTGTGCAACGAGTGAACAGGGACCGTCTGCAAATAGCAAAACCGCTGCAACAGCGAAGAGAGGCACTACACAAATATTCAATAACTTAACTTTTATACACTGTCGTGTCACCAAATTTACTGGAGCCATCAATTGTCTCCTGCTGGTCATACTACAACTCTTAGTTTGATATTAAATGCAAGATCTGAATTTTAAATAACTTTTATTGGTAATAAAATTCATTAACTTCACTCTTATGTACTGTAGTGTCACCAAACTCACTGATGCCATCAGTTGTCTCCTGACTGTCATAGTACAACCCTTGGTTTGATATTAAATACAAAATCTGAATTTTAAGGAATTGTTATTGGTAATAAAATTCAATAACTTCACTCTTATACATTGTAGTGTCACCAAACTCATTGGAGCCATCAGTTGGCTCCTGCTGGCAATACTACAACTCTTGGTTTGATATAAAAACATTTATTCATAATTTTAATGAATTTAATTATTTTATTATTATTTTATTAGTAATATAATTCAATAACTTCACTCTTATGTACTGTAGTGTCACCAAATTAACAGGAGCCATCAGTTGGCTCCTGATTGTCATACTACAATGCTTGGTTCGATATTAAATAAAAAATCTGAATTTTAAGGATTTTTTTTCTTATTTTCTTATTATTTTATTAGTAATAAAATTCAATAACTTCCCCCTTATGTACTGCAGAAAGATTACACTCTGTCTAACTATCAGTTGGCTCCTGTTGATCATACTACAACTCTTGGTTTGATATTTAACTATTGTTGATTTTTTTATTAGTATTGAAATTGTTGTTATATATCTCAAATATTTTTTGTTGTAACAGATAAAAGTGCTCATCCATTTTTTTGGTAGATTGTGGAACATTAATAACCTAAATAACTGAATTTTATTTTATTTGGGTTGTTTATTGCCATGTGAACTTGTGCACACTATTTAGTGTGCAGCTTGTGTGTGAAGTTTAAGGATTATGAGTAAATTAGCTTTGATGGCTCTTCTCTTGATGTATGTGGTGCTATATTTTTAGATCCACAGTGCACCTGTTTGTCCAAATACATGATACTGAATAGTAATGGAACTTGGAATCCTCACCAAAGAGAGGATCAGATAACACCAATATACCAAACTAAACTGTTTAGACTGTCTCCTCAAGTACTGACGACTGGGAAGAAAGACAATAAGACGCCTTCTTACAAGGCTACAGCATTAACTGATTCATTTAAACCATGATGTTAAACAGCTAATAATATTTTCCAAGTTAAGGACTGTACGGACAATACTTGGAAGAAAAAACATGAAGGTTATGATCAGTAGGACCCTTTTGATGGTTGGATGGAGTTTATTTTTTCTGCAGGGTTTAAGAGTAAAGTGAGTGAATTTTATTTACTACAAAAATTCCTTAAAATTCAGATTTTTTACTTAATGTCAAACCAAGAGTTGTAGTATGACCAGCAGGAGACAATTGAAGGCTCCAGTGATTTTGGTGACACTACAGTACATAAGAGAGAAGTTATTGAATTTTATGACTAATAAAATAATAATAAAAATTCCTTAAAATTCAGACTTTGTATTTAGTGTCAAACCAAGTGTTGTAGTATGACCAGCAGAAGCCAATTGATGGCTCCAATGATTTTGGTGACACTACAATGTATAAGAGTGAAGTTATTGAATTTTATGACAAATAAAATAATAATAAAATAATAAAAATTCCTTAAAATTCAGATTTTGTATTTAGTGTCAAATCAAGAGTTGTAGTATGACCAACAGGAGACAATTGATGGCTGCTGTAAATTTGGTGACACGACAGTGTATAAAAGTTAAGTAATTAAATATTTGTGTAGTGCCTCCCTTCGCTGTTGCAGCGGTTTTGCTATTTGCAGACGGTCCCTGTTCAGTCGTCGCACAGCCGGCTGCTCATAGACATCAATGTTATTTCTGCAGCTGGAAAGACAGCGACTTTTGATAAAACTGGCCTTGTAGCACATTGTCTAGCTTACAACGACGGGAAAGAGGCATTGTTTATGTTTTTACAACGTATATCCCATGAGTTATTGATGCCGGAAGTCTGAATCTGTGAAAATCTTGCCAACTTTACCTAAATCCTCGGGTCTCCGGTGTCTAGACTAGCGGCGGTAGCGCTGAGCTACAGGACATCTGAACACCTCAGGGCAATGAGGGACGTCTACGTGGATCATGTGACCGACCGAGGGTAGATCTGATTTATTATTATTTTTATTCTTGTTTTATGTATTTATTATTTTGGGCGAAATACTTTTACACACACACACACACACACACACACACACACACACACACACACACACACACACACACACACACACACACACACACACACTTAAAAAAATTTTTTAAATTAAATTAAATAATTAAAAAAATAACTTTGACAAAAGGGCACTTTGGGCATAAAGGGGCAAAAGGGGCAGGTGCTTCACCCCCCCCCCCCCCCCGCGTGCCTGTTACATGGATATAGACATTATTAAGTAGTGATGCCGGCGTTTTTCGGCGAAGTCTTCTGTATCTGGTATCTTTATTTCACGTAAATCCAGGTCTGATCGTGACGAATCTGCGGACCAAACGTCTGGAGACGACAACTATCGCCAGTTAACCTGATCACCAGTTAAACTGGAAAACCGTCTCACTGTACTGCACACTACGTCGTAAGATTGAGACAAGAAACTTGGAATGACTTTTCATAGGTAAGAATAGTTTTTGGTTCTTTTTTCATTGTGAAATCTTGTTGAGAGCTTCCAGTCTATGAGAGCGAACTAGTTAGCCACTAGCAAAACGCTAAGGCGAGCTAGCAGCTTGACAACCTAATACCATACGATTAATAGTAGCTGTAGTATAGTTGTACAATCAGTAGTAGTAATACTAAAAGTACAAGCAGCAGTAGTAGTATAAACAGCTGTTAGAGTCGTAGAAGTAGTATCAGCATTTGTAATAGTATTACAAGTTGTAGTAGCAGTGCCAGTATCAGCAGCGGTAGTTAATGTATACTACTAGCAGTAGTCGCATTGCTATCACTACCACCAATACTACCAATAGTAGTTATAAAGCCTAACTCATATAAATCAAGATTACCCTCTATGTTCTTCCTCCAAACCCATTTTATGATTGGGATTACAGGCAGTTCTTTAGGACTGCTCTCAAATAATTGAAATGTTACTAAACAAGGTTATACTAATCAAATTAAATAGCTCTGGTCTCCAGTATATTGGCTAATTTGGTTCTTTGTACTTAATTTATTAGCATGGTTTCTTTTTAAATATGTTGTGTACAGACTTATATACTTCTCTGTCTACTTTTCTTACTCCATGTAGGTTTCCCAGAGACTATGAGTTGAGGAGGAATTGGAAGTTTGTCGGCTTAGACCTGGTGTCATTCCATCAGTGTTTAACTTCCCGGCTCATCTTGGAAGAGAACGTGCCAGAAAGACCACGACCAAGCAGCCTTGAGATCTTAGGCAGCGTCTCCCTCAGGTGGGTGTCGACGGTGTTCACGGTCAGGTCTGTGGTAATCCTGTCAAAAAACAAAACAGAAAAAAATCTAGATTATAAATCAACATGTAACCAAAGCACTCTGTGTATAACGCCATAGTATAGGATGTAGTTCAGAAAATGTCAAAGTATAGTATACTTTACTCAAGAATAACATAGTATGGCCTGTAGTTCATAGTGTAGCATGTTGGCAAGAAAAAAAACCAAAACATAGATTATTATGTGGTTCAAAAAGCGCAAAATGATAGGATGTTGCCTAAAATTGTCATGTATGATATGTGGTTCAAAAAATGTCATAGTGCAGTATATTGTCAAAATAGTATGTAATTCAAGAAAACATCAGAGTATAATATGTCGTCTCAAAAATGCCATAGAATAATATTTCATTGCACGAGTAAAAGTATAGTAATTTTTAAAACTGTTCAAATTCTTATAATAAGTTGCTAAAAAACAACAAAAAAATCTAAAACAAAAAAGTCAGTAATATGTCAATTAAAAAAGCCTATAGTATAGCGTGTCACCCAACAAACATCATAGTATAGCATGTCGCTCTAAAAACGTCACAGTATAGCCTTTAGTCCACAGCTGTCAGTAGGTGAGGAGCAACACAAAAACAGTCCAAACGCTGGTTTCCAGAGGGTTAGACGAGTATTTATTTGAAAGAGGAAGTTTACAACAACACAACATGTGAGGGGGTTAAAAACAAATGAGTGTTAGTAAAATAAAAATAAATAAACAGAACTAAAAGTGAACTTCATGTTGACATTGATGGGCATTCCAACCAGGAACAAAGTAAAAGATAATCAATATGAAAAAAAACTCTTCCTGTTCACCTCTTAAAACCCCAAAACACACCGCAGTAGCACCCTAAACTAAAACTACCAATGGGTTCCCTGTTTTCCTTTCTGAACAATTCAAAGGTTCCTCTCTATCTCCCCACACATCCACCAACCACTGGAACACATCTCCAAAGTTCTGCCGGGCCAGCTCAGCTTCCCCTCAGAAGAAGTGCTGCCACCTGCCAGATGAAGGAGCCTTTTGAGAGGCAGCTGGCATCGTGATTGGACTGTACGTTGGTCTGTTCCAATCCAGCTTCAGCTCCAGAGACGGCAGGCGGGACGAGTCAACGGAGGACGGGTGGACGAAGGCATGCAGCTGAGTACAATCCAGAAAACAACAGAGGAGGAGTGCAGCAGCCCAGAGCCAGAACAAGCAGAGTAGCATCGTATGTCTCTTAGAAAACATCATAGTGTAGCCTTTGGTATGAAAAAACACCATAATCTACATCATATATTGTACAAATAACAAGTCAAAGCAAAGAGACATACATTGTAGAATTGTAGTAATTGTGGGCTGACTGATTTACTGATTATCGGTATTTTATTTTTTACTGATTTACGGTAATAAATACATTTAAAACTGGTGCTACTTTGGCTCTGAACCTTTATCTACCTGTGGTCGCTCTGTCTTCTGGAGTGATTTGATTGGTTATATGTAACGAATAAAACTCCTTTAACTTAACATCTGTAAACAAAACAAAAACGTATCAACAAAGTTTTCTGTTAGAGTTTGTGTTCTTCTGAGTTTAACTCTGAGATTTTAAATACTTTCATTTACTGCAAATGAATATCTACTCCAGATGTCTCACTAATAATCATTATCAGCCTTAAAAACCCACAAAACACCCCTCTATACTCGACCAAACTTAGTACAGTCCGGTTTCCCCCTTCTATAAATCTGCTTGGAATCTTCCACTTCCTGTTTGTCAAAGTGGCCTTCTACCTGGACAGGTTTTGTTGGAGCTCATGCAACAAACATTTTGGGTAACTGCACTTTAATATGGATGGATGACACTGAATTAGAGTCTGTTTTAATGAGACTGAGTTAAGATATGTAGCTCTGTCATTAAATAGTAAATTATTTCTCAGAATTCACAGAGAAAAGTCTGAAATGTTTGCTAGGTTAGCGTCCCACATGTTCTTTGGCTCAGCTAAAGCTAACTCTCTCCAACTTCTGGATCTCTTGAG